>NW_025729004.1:0-101309 GCF_021461385.2 Schistocerca piceifrons | reverse complement strand
CACTTCTTACTGACTATGTTTTGAACCATTCCTGTGACTCTAGGCATAGATTCCGATGCTTCACTTCAGGTTTACTGTATCCCTATGACCGTCTTATTGACGATGAAAGACAGAAATTTCATCGGAATTGAATAGAAAACGCACAATACCGACTTAAGTACAAGAAGACTGACTGATCCTACTGCCTATGTTTCAACATTTCCTGTGACACTAGTTTTTTATTCAGATGCTTCACTTGAGGTTTACTGTATCACACGGACCTTCTTATGGACGAAGAAACACAGAAATTGCATCGGAATGAAATACAAAAGGCACAATGCCGATTTATGTATTAGAAGACTGAATCTTCCAACACTCTATGTTTTGAACCATTCCTGTGACACTAGTTATAGATTCCGATGCTTCACTTCAGGTTTAATGTACCCCTCTGACCTTCTTATTGACGATGAAACACAGAAATTGCATCAGAATTAAATACAAAAGGCACAATGCCGAATTAAGTACAAGAAGACTGACTCTTCTTACTGTCAATGTTTTGAACCGTTCCTGTGACTATAGTTATGGACTTCGATGCTTCACGCCAGGTTTACTGTATCCCTTGGACCATCTTATTGGCGATGAAACACAGAAATTGCATCGGAATTAAATACAACAGGCACAATGCCGACTTAAGTAAAAGAAGTCTGACTCTTCTTACTGTCTATGTTTTGAACCATTCCTGTGACACTAGTTACAGATTCCGATGCTTCACTTCAGGTTTACTGTATCCCTTGGACCTTCTTATTGACGATGAAACACAGAAATTGCATCGGAATTAAATACAAAAGGCACAATACCGACTTAAGTACAAGAAGACTGACTCTTCTTACTGACTATGCTTTGAACCATTCCTGAGACACTGTTTATGGATTCCGATGCGTCACTCTAGGTTTACTGTATCCCTTGGACCTTTTTATTGACGATGAAACACAGAAATTGAATCAGAATTAAATAGAAAAGGCACAATGGTGACTTAAGTACAAGAAGACTGACTCTTCTTACTGACTATGATTTGGACCATTCCTGTGACACTAGTTGTAGATTCCGATGATTCACTTCAGGTTAACTGTATCCCTTGGACCTTCTTATTGAGGATGAAACACAGAAATTGCATCGGAATTAAATACAAAGGGCACAATACCGACTTAAGTACAAGAAGACTGACTCTTCTTACTGTCTATGTTTTGAACGATCCCTGGGACACTAGTTTTAGATTCCGATGCTTCACTCCAGGTTTACTGTATCCCTTGGACCTTCTTATTGACGATGAAACACAGAAATTGCATCGGAATTAAATACAATAGGCACAATGCCGACTTAAGTACAAGAAGACTGACTCTTCCTACTGTCTATGTTTTTAACCATTCCTGTGACACTAGTTATAGATTCCGATGCTTCACTTCAGGTTTACTGTATCCCTTGGACCTTCTTATTGACGATGAAACACAGAAATTGCATCGGAATTAAATAGAAAAGGCACAATGCCGACTTAAGTACAAGAATACTGACTCATCTTCCTGTCTATGGTTTGAACCATCCCTGTGACACTAGTTATAGATTCCGATGCTTCACTCCAGGTTTACTGTATCCCTTGGACCCACTTATTGACGATGAAACATAGAAAATGCATCGGAATTAAATACAAAAAGCACAGTGCCGACTTAAGTACAAGAAGACTGACTCTTCTTACTGACTATGTTTTGAACCATTCCTGTGACACTAGTTATAGATTCCGATGCTTCACTTCAGGTTTACTGTATCCCTCTGACCTTCTTATTGACGATAAAACTCAGAAATTGCATCAGAATTAAATACAAAAGGCACAATGCCGAATTAAGTACAAGAAGACTGACTCTTCTTACTGTCTACGTTTTGAACCATTCCTGTGACACTAGTTATAGATTCCGATGCTTCACTTCAGGACTACTGTATCCCTCTGACCTTCTTATTGACGATGAAACACAGAAATAGCATCGGAATTAATTACAAAAAGCAAAATGCCGACTTAAGTACAAGATGGCTGACTCTTCTTACTGTCTATGTTTTGAACCATCCCTGGGACACTAGTTTTAGATTCCGATGCTTCACTCCGGGTTTACTGTATCCCTTAAACCTTCTTATTGACGATGAAACACAGAAATAAACTCGGAATTAAACAGAAATGGCACAATGCCGACTTTAGTAAAAGAAGTCTGACTCTTCTTACTGTCTATGGATTGAACCATTCCTGTGACACTAGTTATAGCTTCCGATGCTTCACTCAAGGTTTACTGTATACCTTGGACCTTCTTATTGACGATGAAACACAGAAATTGCATCAGAATTAAATAAAAAAGGCACAATGATGACTTAAGTACAAGAAGACTGACTCTTCTTACTGACTATGTTTTAAACCATTCCTGTGATACTAGTTATAGATTCCGATGATTCACTTCAGGTTTACTGTATCCCTTGTACCTTCTTATTGACGATGAAACACAGAAATTGCATCGGAATTAAATACAAAAGGCACAATACTGACTTATGTACAAGAAGACTGACTCTTCTTACTGACTATGTTTTCAACCATTCCTGTGACACTAGTTATAGATTCCGATGCTTCCCTTCAGGTTTACTGTATCCCTCTGACCTTCTTATTGACGATGAAACACAGAAATTGCATCGGAATTAAATAGAAAACGCACAATACCGACTTAAGTACAAAAAGACGGACTCCTCCTACTGTCTATATTTTCAACCACTCCTGTGACACTAGTTTTTTATTCAGATGCTTCACTTGAGGTTTACAGTATCCCTCGGACCTTCTTATGGACGATGAAACACAGAAATTGCATCGGAATGAAATACAAAAGGCACAATGCCGAATTAAGTACAAGAAGACTGACTCTTCTTACTGTCTAAGTTTTGAACCATTCCTGTGACACTAGTTATAGACTTCGATGCTTCACTCCAGGTGTACTGTATCCCTTGGACCTTCTTATTGCCGCTGAAACACAGAAATTGCATCGGAATTAAATACAATAGGCACAATGCAGACTTAAGAAAAAGAAGTCTGACTCCTCTTACTGCCTATGTTTTGAAACGTTCCTGTGACACTAGTTATAGGCTTCGATGCTTCACTCCAGGTTTACTGTATCCCTGGGACCTTCTTATTGCCGATGAATCACAGAAATTGCATCGGAATTAAATACAAAAGGCACAATGCCGACTTAAGTAAAAGAAGTCCGCTCTTCTTACTGTCTATGGTTTGAACCATTCCTGTGACACTAGTTATAGATTACGATGCTTCACTTCAGGTTTACTGTATTCCTTGGACCTTCTTATTGACGATGAAACACAAAAATTGCATCGGAATTAGATACAAAAGGCACAATACCGACTTAACTACAAGAAGACTGACTCTTCTTACTGACTATGTTTTGAACCATTCCTGTGACACTAGTCATAGATTCCGATGCTTCACTTCAGGTTTACTGTATACCTTCGACCGTCTTATTGACGATGAAACACAGAAATTGCATCGGAATTAAATACAAATGGCACAATGCCGACATAAGTAAAAGAAGTCTGACTCTTCTTACTGTCTATGGTTTGAACCATTCCTGTGCCACTAGTTATAGATTCCGATGATTCACTTCAGGTTAACTGTATCCCTTGGACCTTCTTATTGACGATGAAACATAGAAATTGCATCGGAATTAATTACAAAAAACACAATGCCGACTTAAGTACAAGATGACTGACTCTTCTTACTGTCTATGTTTTGAACCATCCCTGGGACACTAGTTTTAGATTCCGATGCTTCAATTCAGGTTTAGAGTATCCCTCCGACCGTATTATTGATGATGAAACACAGAAATTGCATCGGAATTAAATAGAAAAGGCACAATGCCGACTTAAGTACAAGAAGACTGAATCTTCCAACACTCTATGTTTTGAACCATTCCTGTGACACTAGTCACAGATTCCGATTCTTCACTTCAGGTTTACTGTATCCCTTAGACCTTCTTATTGACGATGAAACACAGAAATTGTATCGGAATTAAATACAAAAGGCACAATACCGACTTAAGTACAAGAAGACTGACTCTTCTTACTGACTATGTTTTGAACCATTCCTGTGACTCTAGGCATAGATACCGATGCTTCACTTCAGGTTTACTGTATCCCAATGACCGTCTTATTGACGATGAAACACAGAAATTGCATCGGAATTAAATACAAAAGGCACAATACCGACTTAAGTACAAGAAGACTGACTCTTCTTACTGACTATGTTTTGAACCATTCCTGTGACACTGTTTATGGATTCCGATGCGTCACTCTAGGTTTACTGTATCCCTTGGACCTTCTTATTGACGATGAAACACAGAAATTGAATCAGAATTAAATAGAAAAGGCACAATGGTGACTTAAGTACAAGATGACTGACTTTTCTTACTGACTATGATTTGGACCTTTCCTGTGACACTAGTTGTAGATTCTGATGATTCACTTCAGGTTAACTGTATCCCTTGGACCTTCTTATTGACGATGAAACACAGAAATTGCATCGGAATTAAATACAAAAGGCAGAATACCGACTTAAGTACAAGAAGACTGACTCGTCTTACTGACTATGTTTTGAACCATTCCTGTGACACTAGTCATAGATTCCAATTCTTCACTTCAGGATTACTGTATCCCTCTGACCTTCTTATTGACGATGAAACACAGAAATTGCATCGGAATTAATTACAAAAAGCAAAATGCCGACTTAAGTACAAGATGGCTGACTCTTCTTACTGTCTATGTTTTGAACCATCCCTGGGACACTAGTTTTAGATTCCGATGCTTCACTCCAAATTTAATGTATCCCTTGGACCTTCTTATTGACGATGAAACACAGAAATTGCATCGGAATTAAATACAATAGGCACAATGCCGACTTAAGTACAAGAAGACTGACTCTTCCTACTGTCTATGGTTTTAACCATTCCTGTGACACTAGTTATAGATTCCGATGCTTCACTTCAGGTTTACTGTATCCCTTGGACCTTCTTATTGACGATGAAACACAGAAATTGCATCGGAATTAAATAGAAAAGGCACAATGCCGACTTAAATACAAGAATACTGACTCATCTTCCTGTCTATGGTTTGAACCATCCCTGTGACACTAGTTATAGATTCCGATGCTTCACTCCAGGTTTACTGTATCCCTTGGACCTACTTATTGACGATGAAACACAGAAATTGCATCGGAATTAAATACAAAAAGCACAGTGCCGACTTAAGTACAAGAAGACTGACTCTTCATACTGACTATGTTTTGAACCATTCCTGTGACACTAGTTATAGATTCCGATGTTTCACTTCAGGTGTACTGTATGCCTCTGACCTTCTTATTGACGATAAAACACAGAAATTGCATCAGAATTAAATACAAAAGGCACAATGCCGAATTAAGTACAAGAAGACTGACTCTTCTTACTGTCTACGTTTTGAACCATTCCTGTGACACTAGTTATAGACTTCGATGATTCACTCCAGGTTTACTGTATCCCTTGGACCTTCTTATTGCCGATGAAACACAGAAATTGAATCGGAGTTGAATACAAAATGCACACAGCTGACTTAAGTAAAAGAAGTCTGACTCTTCTTACTGTCTATGTTTTTAACCATTCCTGTGACACTAGTCATAATTCCGCTGCTTCACTTCAGGTTTACTGTATCCCTCCGACCGTATTATTGACGATGAACCACAGAAATTGCATCGGAATTAAATACAATAGGCACAATGCCGACTTAAGTACATGAAGACTGACTCTTCCTACTGTCTATGTTTATAACCATTCCTGTGACACTAGTTTTAGATTCCGATGCTTCACTTCAGGTTTACTGTATCCCTTGGACCTTCTTATTGACGATGAAACACAGAAATTGCATCGGAATTAAATAGAAAACACACAATGCCGACTTAAGTACAAGAATACTGACTCATCTTACTGTCTTTGTTTTGAACCATCCCTGTGACACTAGTTATAGATTCCGATGCCTCACTCCAGGTTTACTGTATCCCTTGTACCTACTTATTGACGATGAAACACGGAAATTGCATCGGAATTAAATACAAAATGCACAGTGCCGACTTAAGTACAAGAAGACTGACTCTTCTTACTGACTATGTTTTGAACCATTCCTGTGACACTAGTTATAGATTCCGATGCTTCACTCCAGGTTTACTGTATCCCTTGGACCTTCTTATTGACGATGAAACACAGAAATTGCATCGGAATTAAATACAAAAAGCACAATACCGACTAAAGTACAAGAAGACTGACTCTTCTTACTGTCTACGTTTTGAACCATTCCTGTGACACTAGTTATAGACTTCGATGATTCACTCCAGGTTTACTGTATCCCTTGGACCTTCTTATTGACGATGAAACACAGAAATTGCATCGGAATTAATTACAAAACCAAAATGCCGACTTAAGTACAAGATGGCTGACTTTTCTTACTGTCTATGTTTTGAACCATCCCTGGGACACTAGTTTTAGATTTCGATGCTTCACTCCAGGTTTACTGTATCCCTTGGACCTTCTTATTGACGATGAAACACAGAAATTGCATCAGAATTAAATACAATAGGCACAATGCCGACTTAAGTACAAGAAGACTGACTCTTCCAACTGTCTATGTTTTTAACCATTCCTGTGACACTAGTTATAGATTCCGATGCTGCACTTCAGGTTTACTGTATCCCTTGGACCTTCTTATTGACGTTGAAACACAGAAATTGCATCGGAATTCAATAGAAAAGGCACAATGCCGACTTAAGTACAAGAAGATTGAATCTTACAACTCTCTATGTTTTGAACCATTCTTGTGACTCTAGTTATAGATTCCGATGCTTCACTTCTGGTTTACTGTATCCCTCTGAACTTCTTATTGACGATGAAGCACAGAAATTGCATCGGAATTAAATACAATAGGCACAATGCCGACTTAAGTACAAGAAGACTGACTGTTCCTACTGTCTATGTTTATAACCATTCCAGTGACACTAGTTATAGATTCCGATGCTTCACTTCAGGTTTACTGTATCCCTCTGAACTTCTTATTGACGATGAAGCACAGAAATTGCATCGGAATGAAATACAATAGGCACAATGCCGACTTAAGTACAAGAATACTGACTCATCTTACTGTCTATGGTTTGAACCATCCCTGTGACACTAGTTATACATTCCGATGCTTCACTCCAGGTTTACTGTATCCCTTGGACCTACTTATTGACGATGAAACACAGAAATTGCATCAGAATTAAATGCAAAAGGCACAATGCCGAATTAAGTACAAGAAGACTGACTCTTCTTACTGTCTACGTTTTGAACCATTCCTGTGACACTAGTTATAGACTTCGATGTTTCACTCCAGGTTTACTGTATCCCTTGGACCTTCGTATTGCCGATGAAGCACAGAAATCGCATCGGATTTAAATACAATAGGCACAATGCCGACTTAAGTACAAGAAGACTGACTCTTCCTACTGTCTATGTTTATAACCATTCCTGTGACACTAGTTATAGATTCCGATGCTTCACTTCAGGTTACTGTATCCCTTGCACCTTCTTATTGACGATGAAACACAGAAATTGCATCGGAATTAATTACAAAAAGCACAATGCCGACTTAAGTACAAGATGACTAACTCTTCTTACTGTCTATGTTTTGACCCATCCCTGGGATACTAGTTTTAGATTCCGATGCTTCAATTCAGGTTTAGTGTATCCCTCCGACCGTATTATTGATGATGAAACACATAAATTGCATCGGAATTAAATAGAATAGGCACAATGCCGACTTAAGTACAAGAAGACTGAATCTTCCAACACTCTATGATTTGAACCATTCCTGTGACACTAGTTATAGATTCCGATTCTTCACTTCAGGTTTACTGTATCCCTTGGACCTTCTTATTGACGATGAAACACAGAAATTGTATCGGAATTAAATACAAAAGGCACAATACCGACTTAAGTACAAGAAGACTGACTCTTCTTACTGACTATGTTTTGAACCATTCCTGTGACTCAAGGCATAGATTCCGATGCTTCACGTCAGGTTTACTGTATCCCCATGACCGTCTTATTGACGATGAAACACTGAAATTGCATCGGAATTGAATAGAAAACGCACAATACCGACTTAAGTACAAGAAGACTGACTCATGCTACTGTCTATGTTTTCAACCTTTCCTGTGACACTAGTTTTTTATTCAGATGCTTCACTTGAGGTTTACTGTATCCCTCTGACCTTCTTATTGACGATGAAACACAGAAATTGCATCAGAATTAAATACAAAAGGCACAATGCCGAATTAAGTACAAGAAGTCTGACTCTTCTTACTGTCTATGATTTGAACCGTTCCTGTGACACTAGTTATAGACTTCGATGCTTCACTCCAGGTTTACTGTATCCCTTGGACCTTCTTATTGGCGATGAAACACAGAAATTGCATCGGAATTAAATACAACAGGCACAATGCCGACTTAAGTAAAAGAAGTCTGACTCTTCTTACTGTCTATGTTTTGAACCATTCCTGTGACACTAGTTACAGATTCCGATGCTTCACTTCGGGTTTACTTTATCCCTTGGACCTTCTCATTGACGATGTAACACAGAAATTGCATCGGAATTAAATACAAAAGGCACAATACCGACTTAAGTACAAGAAAACTGACTCTTCTTACTGACTATGTTTTGAACCATTCCTGTGACACTAGTCATAGATTCCGATGCTTCACTTCAGGTTTACTGTATCCCTCCGACCTTCTTATTGACGTTGAAACACAGAGATTGCATCGGAATTATAAACAAAAGGCACAATGCCGACTTAAGTAAAAGAAGTCTGACTCTTCTTACTGTCTATGTTTTGAACCATTCCTGTGACACTAGTTATGGATTCCGATGCATCACTCTAGGTTTACTATATCCCTTGGACCTTCTTATTGACGATGAAACACAGAAATTGAATCAGAATTAAATAGAAAAGGCACAATGGTGACTTAAGTACAAGAGGACTGACTCTTCTTACTGACTATGTTTTGAACCATTCCTGTGACACTAGTCAAAGATATCAATGCTTCACTTCAGGATTACTGTATCCCTCTGACCTTCTTATTGACGATGAAACACAGAAATTGCATCAGAATTAATTACAAAAAGCAAAATGCCGACTTAAGTACAAGATGGCTGACTCTTCGTACTGTCTATGTTTTGAACCATCCCTGGGACACTAGTTTTAGATTCCGATGCTTCACTCCAGGTTTACTGTATCCCTTGGACCTTCTTATTGACGATGAAACACAGAAATTGCATCGGAATTAAATACAATATGCACAATGCCGACTTAAGTACAAGAAGACTGACTCTTCCTAATGTCTATGTTGTAACCATTCCTGTGACACTAGTTATAGATTCCGATGCTTCACTTCAGGTTTACTGTATCCCTTGGACCTTCTTATTGACGATGAAACACAGAAATTGCATCGGAATTAAATAGAAAAGGCACAATGCCGACTTAAGTACAAGAATACTGACTCATCTTACTGTCTATGGTTTGAACCATCCCTGTGACACTAGTTATAGATTCCGATGCTTCACTCCAGGTTTACTGTATCCCTTGGACCTACTTATAGACGATGAAACACAGAAATTGCATCGGAATTAAATACAAAAAGCACAGTGCCGACTTAAGTAGAAGAAGACTGACTTTTCTTACTGACTATGTTTTGAACCATTCCTGTGACACTAGTTATAGATTCCGATGCTTCACTTCAGGTTTACTGTATCCCTCTGACCTTCTTATTGACGATAAAACACAGAAATTGCATCAGAATTAAATACAAAAGGCACAACGCCGAATTAAGTACAAGAAGACTGACTCTACTTACTGTCTACGTTTTGAACCATTCCTGTGACACTAGATATAGACTTCGATGCTTCACTCCAGGTTTACTGCATCCCTTGGACCTTCTTATTGCCGATGAAACACAGAAATTGCATCGGAGTTGAATACAAAAGGCACACTGCCGACTTAAGTAAAAGAAGTCTGACTCTTCTTACTGTCTATGTTTTAACCATTCCTGTGACACTAGTTATAGATTCCGACGATTCACTCCAGGTTTACTGTATCCCTTGGACGTTCTTATTGACGATGAAACACAGAAATTGCATCAGAATTAAATAGAAAAGGCACAATGAGAACTTAAGTACAAGAAGACTGACTCACCTCACTGACTATGTTTTGAAGCATTCCTGTGACACTAGTCATAGATTCCGCTGCTTCACTTCAGGTTTACTGTATCCCTCCGACCGTATTATTGACGATGAACCACAGAAATTGCATCGGAATTAAATAGAAAAGGCACAATGCCGACTTAAGTACAAGAAGATTGAATCTTACAACTCTCTATGTTTTGAACCATTCCTGTGACACTAGTTATAGATTCCGATGCTTCACTTCAGGTTTACTGTATCCCTCTGAACTTCTTATTGACGATGAAGCACAGAAATTACATCGGAATTAAATACAATAGGCACAATGCCGACTTAAGTACAAGAAGACTGACTCTTCCTACTGTCTATGTTTATAACCATTCCTGTGACACTAGTTATAGATTCCGATGCTTCACTTCAGGTTTACTGTATCCCTTGGACCTTCTTATTGACGATGAAACACAGAAATTTCATCGGAATTAAATAGAAAAAGCACAATGCCGGCTTAAGTACAAGAATACTGACTCATCTCACTGTCTATGTTTTGAACCATCCCTGTGACACTAGTTATAGATTCCGATGCTTCACTCCAGGTTTACTGTATCCCTTGGACCTACTTATTGACGATGAAACACAGAAATTGCATCGGAATTAAATACAAAAAGCACAGTGCCGACTTAAGTACAAGAAGACTGACTCTTCTTACTGACTATGATTTGAACCATTCCTGTGACACTAGTTATAGATTCCGATGCTTCACTCCAGGTTTACTGTATTCCTTGGACCTTCTTATTGACGATGAAACACAGAAATTGCATCGGAATTAAATACAAAAAGCACAATACCGACTTAAGTACAAGAGGACTGACTCTTCTTACAGACTATGTTTTGAACCATTCCTGTGACACTAGTCATAGATTCCAATGCTTCACTTCAGGATTACTGTATCCCACTGACCTTCTTATTGACGATGAAACACAGAAATTGCATCGGAATTAAATACAATAGGCACAATGCCGACTTAAGTACAAGAAGACTGACTCTTCCTACTGTCTATGTTTTTAACCATTCCTGTGACACTAGTTATAGATTCCGATGCTTCACTCCAGGTTTACTGTATCCCTTGGACCTACTTATTGACGATGAAACACAGAAATTGCATCGGAATTAAATACAAAAAGCACAGTGCCGTCTGAAGTACAAGAATACTGACTCATCTTACTGTCTATGCTTTGAACCATCCCTGTGACACTAGTTATAGATTCCGATGCTTCAATTCAGGTTTAGTGTATCCCTCCGACCGTATTATTGATGATGAAACACAGAAATTGCATCGGAATTAAATAGAAAAGGCACAATGCCGACTTAAGCACAAGAAGACTGAATCTTCCAACACTCTATGTTTTGAACCATTCCTGTGACACTAGTTATAGATTCCGATTCTCCACTTCAGGTTTACTGTATCCCTTTGACCTTCTTATTTGCGATGAAACACAGAAATTGTATCGGAATTAAATACAAAAGGCACAGTACCGACTTAAGTACAAGAAGACTGACTCTTCTTGCTGACTATGTTTTGAACCATTCCTGTGACTCTAAGCATAGATTCCGATGCTTCACTTCAGGTTTACTGTATCCCTATGACCGTCTTATTGTCGATGAAACACAGAAATTGCATCGGAATTGAATAGAAAACGCACAATACCGACTTAAGTACAAGAAGACTGACTCATCCTACTGTCTATGTTTTCAACCTTTCCTGTGACACTAGTTTTTTATTCAGATGATTCACCTGAGGTTTACTGTATCACTCGGACCTTCTTATGGACGAAGATACACAGAAATTGCATCGGAATCAAATACAAAATGCTCAATGCCGACTTATGTATAAGAAGACTGAATCTTCCAACACTCTATGTTTTGAACCATTCCTGTGACACTAGTTATAGATTCCGATGCTTCACTTCAGGTTTACTGTATCCCTTGGACCTTCTTATTGTCGATGAAACACAGAAATTGCATCGGAATTAAATGCAAAAGGCACAATACCGACTTAAGTACAAGAAGACTGACTCTTCTTACTGACTATGCTTTGAACCATTCCTGTGACACTAGTCGTAGATTCCGATGCTTCACTTCAGGTTTACAGTATCCCTCCGACCGTCTTATTGACGATGAAACACAGAGATTGCATCGGAATTAAAAAGAAAAGGCACAATGCCGACTTAAGTAAAACAAGTCTGACTCTTCTTACTGTCTATGTTTTGAACCATTCCTGTGACACTAGTAGTCAATTCCGATGCATCACTCTAGGTTTACTGTATCCCTTGGACCTTCTTATTGACGATGAAACAAAGAAATTGCATCGGAATTAAATGCAAAAGGCACAATACCGACTTAAGTACAAGAAGACTGACTCTTCTTACTGACTATGTTTTGAACCATTCCTGTGACACTAGTCATAGATTCCAATGCTTCACTTCAGGATTACTGTATCCCTCTGAACTTCTTATTGACGATGAAACACAGAAATTGCATCGGAATTAATTACAAAAAGCAAAATGCCGACTTAAGTACAAGATGGCTGACTCTTCTTACTGTCTATGTTTTGAACTTTCCCTGGGACACTAGTTTTAGATTCCGATGCTTCACTCCAGGTTTACTGTATCCCTTGGAACTTCTTATTGACGATGAAACACAGAAATTGAATCCGAATTAAATAGAAAAGGCACAATGCCGACTTAAGTACAAGAATACTGACTCATCTTCCTGTCTATGGTTTGAACCATCCCTGTGACACAAGTTATAGATTCCGATGCTTCACTCCAGGTTTACTGTATCCCTTGGACCTACTTATTGACGATGAAACACAGAAATAGCATCGGAATTAAATACAAAAAGCACAGTGCCGACTTAAGTACAAGAAGACTGACTCATCTTACTGTCTATGTTTTGAACCATCCCTGTGACACTAGTTATAGATTCCGATGCTTCACTCCAGGTTTACTGTATCCCTTGGACCTACTTATTGACGATGAAACACAGAAATTGCATCGGAATTAAATACAAAAAGCACAGTGCCGACTTAAGTACAAGAAGACTGACTCTTCTTACTGACTATGTTTTGAACCATTCCTGTGACACTAGTTATAGATTCCGATGCTTCACTCCAGGTTTACTGTATCCCTTGGACCTTCTTATTGACGATGAAACACAGTAATTGCATCGGAATTAAATACAAAAAGCACAATACCGACTTAAGTACAAGAAGACTAACTCTTCTTACTGACTATGTTTTGAACCATTCCTGTGACACTAGTTATAGATTCCGATGCTTCACTTCAGGTTTACTGTATCCCTCTGACCTTCTTATTGACGATAAAACACAGAAATTGCATCAGAATTAAATACAAAAGGCACAATGCCGAATTAAGTACAAGAAGACTGACTCTTCTTACTGTCTACGTTTTGAACCATTCCTGTGACACTAGTTATAGACTTCGATGCTTCACTCCAGGTTTACTGTATCCCTTGGACCTTCTTATTGCCGATGAAACACAGAAATTGCATCGGAGTTGAATACAAAAGGCACACTGCCGACTTAAGTAAAAGAAGTCTGACTCTTCTTACTGTCTATGTTTTAACCATTCCTGTGACACTAGTTATAGATCCGACGATTCACTCCAGGTTTACTGTATCCCTTGGACCTTCTTATTGACGATGAAACACAGAAATTACATCAGAATTAAATAGAAAAGGCACAATGAGAACTTAAGTACAAGAAGACTGACTCACCTCACTGACTATGTTTTGAACAATTCCTGTGACACTAGTCATAGATTCCGTTGCTTCACTTCAGGTTTACTGTATCCCTCCGACCGTATTATTGACGATGAACCACAGAAATTGCATCGGAATTAAATAGAAAAGGCACAATGCCGACTTAAGTACAAGAAGATTGAATCTTACAACTCTCTATGTTTTGAACCATTCCTGTGACACTAGTTATAGATTCCGATGCTTCACTTCAGGTTTACTGTATCCCTCTGAACTTCTTATTGACGATGAAGCACAGAAATTGCATCGGAATTAAATACAATAGGCACAATGCCGACTTAAGTACAAGAAGACTGACTCTTCCTACTGTCTATGATTATAACCATTCCTGTGACACTGGTTATAGATTCCGATGCTTCACTTCAGGTTTACTGTATCCCTTGGACCTTGTTATTGACGATGAAACACAGAAATTGCATCGGAATTAAATAGAAAAAGCACAATGCCGGCTTAAGTACAAGAATACTGACTCATCTCACTGTCTATGATTTGAACCATCCCTGTGACACTAGTTATAGATTCCGATGCTTCACTCCAGGTTTACTGTATCCCTTGGACCTACTTATTGACGATGAAACACAGAAATTGCATCGGAATTAAATACAAAAAGCACAGTGCCGACTTAAGTACAAGAAGACTGACTCTTCTTACTGACTATGATTTGAACCATTCCTGTGACACTAGTTATAGATTCCGATGCTTCACTCCAGGTTTACTGTATCCCTTGGACCTTCTTATTGACGATGAAACACAGAAATTGCATCGGAATTAAATACAAAAAGCACAATACCGACTTAAGTACAAGAGGACTGACTCTTCTTACTGACTATGTTTTGAACCATTCCTGTGACACTAGTCATAGATTCCAATGCTTCACTTCAGGATTACTGTATCCCTCTGACCTTCTTATTGACGATGAAACACAGAAATTGCATCGGAATTAATTACAAAAAGCAAAATGCCAACTTAAGTACAAGATGGCTGACTCTTCTTACTGTCTATGTTTTGAACCATCCCTGGGACACTAGTTTTAGATTCCGATGCTTCACTCCAGGTTTACTGTATCCCTTGGACCTTCTTATTGACGATGAAACACAGAAATTGCATCGGAATTAAATACAATAGGCACAATGCCGACTTAAGTACAAGGAGACTGACTCTTCCTACTGTCTATGTTTTTAACCATTCCTGTGACACTAGTTATAGATTCCGATGCTTCACTTCAGGTTTACTGTATCCCTTGGACCTTCTTATTGACGATGAATCACAGAAATTGCATCTGAATTAAATAGAAAAGGCACAATGCCGACTTAAGTACAAGAATACTGACTCATCTTACTGTCCATGTTTTGAACCATCCCTGTGACACTAGTTATAGATTCCGATGCTTCACTCCAGGTTTACTGTATCCCTTGGACCTTCTTATTGACGATGAAACACAGAAATTGCATCGGAATTAAATACAATATGCACAATGCCGACTTAAGTACAAGAAGACTGACTCTTCCTAATGTCTATGTTGTAACCATTCCTGTGACACTATTTATAGATTCCGATGCTTCACTTCAGGTTTACTGTATCCCTTGGACCTTCTTATTGACGATGAAACACAGAAATTGCATCGGAATTAAATAGAAAAGGCACAATGCCGACTTAAGTACAAGAATACTGACTCATCTTACTGTCTATGGTTTGAACCATCCCTGTGACACTAGTTATAGATTCCGATGCTTCACTCCAGGTTTACTGTATCCCTTGGACCTACTTATTGACGATGAAACACAGAAATTGCATCGGAATTAAATACAAAAAGCACAGTGCCGACTTAAGTAGAAGAAGACTGACTTTTCTTAATGACTATGTTTTGAACCATTCCTGTGACACTAGTTATAGATTGCGATGCTTCACTTCAGGTTTACTGTATCCCTCTGACCTTCTTATTGACGATAAAACACAGAAATTGCATCAGAATTAAATACAAAAGGCACAACGCCGAATTAAGTACAAGAAGACTGACTCTACTTACTGTCTACGTTTTGAACCATTCCTGTGACACTAGATATAGACTTCGATGCTTCACTACAGGTTTACTGTATCCCTTGGACCTTCTTATTGCCGATGAAACACAGAAATTGCATCGGAGTTGAATACAAAAGGCACACTGCCGACTTAAGTAAAAGAAGTCTGACTCTTCTTACTGTCTATGTTTTAACCATTCCTGTGACACTAGTTATAGACTCCGACGATTCACTCCAGGTTTACTGTATCCCTTGGACGTTCTTATTGACGATGAAACACAGAAATTGCATCAGAATTAAATAGAAAAGGCACAATGAGAACTTAAGTACAAGAAGACTGACTCACCTCACTGACTATGTTTTGAAGCATTCCTGTGACACTAGTCATAGATTCCGCTGCTTCACTTCAGGTTTACTGTATCCCTCCGACCGTATTATTGACGATGAACCACAGAAATTGCATCGGAATTAAATAGAAAAGGCACAATGCCGACTTAAGTACATGAAGATTGAATCTTACAACTCTCTATGTTTTGAACCATTCCTGTGACACTAGTTATAGATTCCGATGCTTCACTTCAGGTTTACTGTATCCCTCTGAACTTCTTATTGACGATGAAGCACAGAAATTACATCGGAATTAAATACAATAGGCACAATGCCGACTTAAGTACAAGAAGACTGACTCTTCCTACTGTCTATGTTTATAACCATTCCTGTGACACTAGTTATAGATTCCGATGCTTCACTTCAGGTTTACTGTATCCCTTGGACCTTCTTATTGACGATGAAACACAGAAATTTCATCGGAATTAAATAGAAAAAGCACAATGCCGGCTTAAGTACAAGAATACTGACTCATCTCACTGTCTATGTTTTGAACCATCCCTGTGACACTAGTTATAGATTCCGATGCTTCACTCCAGGTTTACTGTATCCCTTGGACCTACTAATTGACGATGAAACACAGAAATTGCATCGGAATTAAATACAAAAAGCACAGTGCCGACTTAAGTACAAGAAGACTGACTCTTCTTACTGACTATGATTTGAACCATTCCTGTGACACTAGTTATAGATTCCGATGCTTCACTCCAGGTTTACTGTATCCCTTGGACCTTCTTATTGACGATGACACACAGAAATTGCATCGGAATTAAATACAAAAAGCATAATACCGACTTAAGTACAAGAGGACTGACTCTTCTTACAGACTATGTTTTGAACCATTCCTGTGACACTAGTCATAGATTCCAATGCTTCACTTCAGGATTACTGTATCCCACTGACCTTCTTATTGACGATGAAACACAGAAATTGCATCGGAATTAAATACAATAGGCACAATGCCGACTTAAGTACAAGAAGACTGACTCTTCCTACTGTCTATGTTTTTAACCATTCCTGTGAAACTAGTTATAGATTCCGATGCTTCACTCCAGGTTTACTGTATCCCTTGGACCTACTTATTGACGATGAAACACAGAAATTGCATCGGAATTAAATACAAAAAGCACAGTGCCGTCTGAAGTACAAGAATACTGACTCATCTTACTGTCTATGTTTTGAACCATCCCTGTGACACTAGTTATAGATTCCGATGCTTCAATTCAGGTTTAGTGTATCCCTCCGACCGTATTATTGATGATGAAACACAGAAATTGCATCGGAATTAAATAGAAAATGCACAATGCCGACTTAAGTACAAGAAGACTGAGTCTTCCAACACTCTATGTTTTGAACCATTCCTGTGACACTAGTTATAGATTCCGATTCTCCACTTCAGGTTTTTTGTATCCCTTGGACCTTCTTATTGGCGATGAAACACAGAAATTGTATCGGAATTAAATACAAAAGGCACAATACCGACTTAAGTACAAGAAGACTGACTCTTCTTGCTGACTATGTTTTGAACCGTTCCTGTGACTCTAAGCATAGATTCCGATGCTTCACTTCAGGTTTACTGTATCCCTATGACCGTCTTATTGACGATGAAACACAGAAATTGCATCGGAATTGAATAGAAAACGCACAATACCGACTTAAGTACAAGAAGACTGACTCATCCTACTGTCTATGTTTTTAACCTTTCCTGTGACACTAGTTTTTTATTCAGATGCTTCACCTGAGGTTTACTGTATCACTCGGACCTTCTTATGGACGAAGAAACACAGAAATTGCATCGGAATGAAATACAAAATGCACAATGCCGACTTATGTATAAGAAGACTGAATCTTCCAACACTCTATGTTTTGAACCATCCCTGTGACACTAGTTATAGATTCCGATGCTTCACATCAGGTTTACTGTATCCCTTGGACCTTCTTATTGTCGATGAAACACAGAAATTGCATCGGAATTAAATGCAAAAGGCACAATACCGACTTAAGTACAAGAAGACTGACTCTTCTTACTGACTATGCTTTGAACCATTCCTGTGACACTAGTCGTAGATTCCGATGCTTCACTTCAGGTTTACAGTATCCCTCCGACCGTCTTATTGACGATGAAACACAGAGATTGCATCGGAATTAAAAAGAAAAGGCACAATGCCGACTTAAGTAAAACAAGTCTGACTCTTCTTACTGTCTATGTTTTGAACCATTCCTGTGACACTAGTAGTCAATTCCGATGCATCACTCTAGGTTTACTGTATCCCTTGGACCTTCTTATTGACGATGAAACACAGAAATTGAATCAGAATTAAATAGAAAAGGCACAATGGTGACTTAAGTACAAGAAGACTGACTCTTCTTACTGACTATGATTTGAACCATTCCTGTGACACTAGTTGTAGATTCCGATGTTTCACTTCAGGTTAACTGTATCCCTTGGACCTTGTTATTGACGATGAAACACAGAAATTGCATCGGAATTAAATACAAAAGGCACAATACCGACTTAAGTACAAGAAGACTGACTCTTCTTACTGACTATGTTTTGAACCATTCCTGTGACACTAGTCATAGATTCCAATGCTTCACTTCAGGATTACTGTATCCCTCTGAACTTCTTATTGACGATGAAACACAGAAATTGCATCGGAATTAATTACAAAAAGCAAAATGCCGACTTAAGTACAAGATGGCTGACTCTTCTTACTGTCTATGTTTTGAACTTTCCCTGGGACACTAGTTTTAGATTCCGATGCTTCACTCCAGGTTTACTGTATCCCTTGGAACTTCTTATTGACGATGAAACACAGAAATTGAATCCGAATTAAATAGAAAAGGCACAATGCCGACTTAAGTACAAGAATACTGACTCATCTTCCTGTCTATGGTTTGAACCATCCCTGTGACACAAGTTATAGATTCCGATGCTTCACTCCAGGTTTACTGTATCCCTTGGACCTACTTATTGACGATGAAACACAGAAATAGCATCGGAATTAAATACAAAAAGCACAGTGCCGACTTAAGTACAAGAAGACTGACTCTTCTTACTGACTATGCTTTGAACCATTCCTGTGACACTAGTTATAGATTCCGATGCTTCCCTTCAGGTTTACTGTATCCCTCTGACCTTCTTATTGACGATAAAACACAGAAATTGCATCAGAATTAAATAAAAAGGCACAATGCCGAAATAAGTACACGAAGACTGACTCTTCTTACTGTCTACGTTTTGAACCATTCCTGTGACACTAGTTATAGACTTCGATGCTTCACTCCAGGTTTACTGTATCCCTTGGACCTTCTTATTGCCGATGAAACACAGAAATTGCATCGGAGTTGAATACAAAATGCACACTGCTGACTTAAGTAAAAGAAGTCTGACTCTTCTTACTGTCTATGTTTTTAACCATTCCTGTGACACTAGTCATAGATTCCGCTGCTTCACTTCAGGTTTACTGTATCCCTCCGACCGTATTATTGACGATGAACCACAGAAATTGCATCGGAATTAAATACAATAGGCACAATGCCGACTTAAGTACAAGAAGACTGACTCTTCCTACTGTCTATGTTTATAACCATTCCTGTGACACTAGTTATAGATTCCGATGCTTCACTTCCGGTTTACTGTATCCCTTGGACCTTCTTATTGACGATGAAACACAGAAATTGCATCGGAATTAAATAGAAGAAGCACAATGCCGACTTAAGTACAAGAATACTGACTCATCTTACTGTCTATGTTTTGAACCATCCCTGTGACACTAGTTATAGATTCCGATGCTTCACTCCAGGTTTACTGTATCCCTTGGACCTACTTATTGACGATGAAACACAGAAATTGCATCGGAATTAAGTACAAAAAGCACAGTGCCGACTTAAGTACAAGATGACTGACTCTTCTTACTGACTATGTTTTGAACCATTCCTGTGACACTAGTTATAGATTCCGATGCTTCACTCCAGGTTTACTGTATCCCTTGGACCTTCTTATTGACGATGAAACACAGTAATTGCATCGGAATTAAATACAAAAAGCACAATACCGACTTAAGTACAAGAAGACTAACTCTTCTTACTGACTATGTTTTGAACCATTCCTGTGACACTAGTTATAGATTCCGATGCTTCACTTCAGGTTTACTGTATCCCTCTGACCTTCTTATTGACGATAAAACACAGAAATTGCATCAGAATTAAATACAAAAGGCACAATGCCGAATTAAGTACAAGAAGACTGACTCTTCTTACTGTCTACGTTTTGAACCATTCCTGTGACACTAGTTATAGACTTCGATGCTTCACTCCAGGTTTACTGTATCCCTTGGACCTTCTTATTGCCGATGAAACACAGATATTGCATCGGAGTTGAATACAAAAGGCACACTGCCGACTTAAGTAAAAGAAGTCTGACTCTTCTTACTGTCTATGTTTTAACCATTCCTGTGACACTAGTTATAGATTCCGACGATTCACTCCAGGTTTACTGTATCCCTTGGACCTTCTTATTGACGATGAAACACAGAAATTACATCAGAATTAAATAGAAAAGGCACAATGAGAACTTAAGTACAAGAAGACTGACTCACCTCACTGACTATGTTTTGAACAATTCCTGTGACACTAGTCATAGATTCCGTTGCTTCACTTCAGGTTTACTGTATCCCTCCGACCGTATTATTGACGATGAACCACAGAAATTGCATCGGAATTAAATAGAAAAGGCACAATGCCGACTTAAGTACAAGAAGATTGAATCTTACAACTCTCTATGTTTTGAACCATTCCTGTGACACTAGTTATAGATTCCGATGCTTCACTTCAGGTTTACTGTATCCCTCTGAACTTCTTATTGACGATGAAGCACAGAAATTGCATCGGAATTAAATACAATAGGCACAATGCCGACTTAAGTACAAGAAGACTGACTCTTCCTACTGTCTATGTTTATAACCATTCCTGTGACACTAGTTATAGATTCCGATGCTTCACTTCAGGTTTACTGTATCCCTTGGACCTTGTTATTGACGATGAAACACAGAAATTGCATCGGAATTAAATAGAAAAAGCACAATGCCGGCTTAAGTACAAGAATACTGACTCATCTCACTGTCTATGTTTTGAACCATCCCTGTGACACTAGTTATAGATTCCGATGCTTCACTCCAGGTTTACTGTATCCCTTGGACCTACTTATTGACGATGAAACACAGAAATTGCATCGGAATTAAATACAAAAAGCACAGTGCCGACTTAAGTACAAGAAGACTGACTCTTCTTACTGACTATGATTTGAACCATTCCTGTGACACTAGTTATAGATTCCGATGCTTCACTCCAGGTTTACTGTATCCCTTGGACCTTCTTATTGACGATGAAACACAGAAATTGCATCGGAATTAAATACAAAAAGCACAATACCGACTTAAGTACAAGAGGACTGACTCTTCTTACTGACTATGCTTTGAACCATTCCTGTGACACTAGTCATAGATTCCAATGCTTCACTTCAGGATTACTGTATCCCTCTGACCTTCTTATTGACGATGAAACACAGAAATTGCATCGGAATTAATTACAAAAAGCAAAATGCCAACTTAAGTACAAGATGGCTGACTCTTCTTACTGTCTATGTTTTGAACCATCCCTGGGACACTAGTTTTAGATTCCGATGCTTCACTCCAGGTTTACTGTATCCCTTGGACCTTCTTATTGACGATGAAACACAGAAATTGCATCGGAATTAAATACAATAGGCACAATGCCGACTTAAGTACAAGGAGACTGACTCTTCCTACTGTCTATGTTTTTAACCATTCCTGTGACACTAGTTATAGATTCCGATGCTTCACTTCAGGTTTACTGTATCCCTTGGACCTTCTTATTGACGATGAATCACAGAAATTGCATCGGAATTAAATAGAAAAGGCACAATGCCGACTTAAGTACAAGAATACTGACTCATCTTACTGTCCATGTTTTGAACCATCCCTGTGACACTAGTTATAGATTCCGATGCTTCAATTCAGGTATAGTGTATCCCTCCGACCGTATTATTGATGATGAAACACAGCAATTGCATCGGAATTAAATAGAAAAGGCACAATGCCGACTTAAGTACAAGAAGACTGAATCTTCCAACACTCTATGTTTTGAACCATTCCTGTGACTCTAGGCATAGATTCCGATGCTTCACTTCAGGTTTACTGTATCCCTATGACCGTCTTATTGACGATGAAACACAGAAATTGCATCGGAATTGAATAGAAAACGCACAATACCGACTTAAGTACAAGAAGACTGACTCATCCTACTGTCTATGTTTTCAACCTTTCCTGTGACACTAGTTTTTTATTCAGATGCTTCACTTGAGGTTTACTGTATCACTCGGACCTTCTTATGGACGAAGAAACATAGAAATTGCATCGGAATGAAATACAAAATGCACAATGCCGACTTAAGTATAAGAAGACTGAATCTTCCAACACTCTATGTATTGAACCATTCCTGTGGCACTAGTTATAGATTCCGATGCTTCTTTTCAGGTTTACTGTATCCCTTGGTCCTTCTTATTGTCGATGAAACACAGAAATTGCATCGGAATTAAATACAAAAGGGACAATACCGAATTAAGTACAAGAAGACTGACTCTTCTTACTGACTATGTTTTGAACCATTCCTGTGACACTAGTCGTAGATTCCGATGCTTCACTTCAGGTTTACAGTATCCCTCCGACCGTCTTATTGACGATGAAACACAGAGATTGCATCGGAATTAAAAAGTAAAGGCACAATGCCGACTTAAGTAAAACAAGTCTGACTCTTCTTACTGTCTATGTTTTGAACCATTCCTGTGACACTAGTTGTGGATTCCAATGCATCACTCTAGGTTTACTGTAACCCTTGGACCTTCTTATTGACGATGAAACACAGAAATTGAATCAGAATTAAATAGAAAAGGCACAATGGTGACTTAAGTACTAGAAGACTGACTCTTCTTACTGACTATGATTTGAACCATTCCTGTGACACTAGTTGTAGATTCCGATGTTTCACTTCAGGTTAACTGTATCCCTTGGACCTTGTTATTGACGATGAAACACAGAAATTGCATCGGAATTAAATACAAAAGGCACAATACCGACTTAAGTACAAGAAGACTGACTCTTCTTACTGACTATGTTTTGAACCATTCCTGTGACACTAGTCATAGATTCCAATGCTTCACTTCAGGATTACTGTATCCCTCTGAACTTCTTATTGACGATGAAACACAGAAATTACATCGGAATTAATTACAAAAAGCAAAATACCGACTTAAGTACAAGATGGCTGACTCTTCTTACTGTCTATGTTTTGAACCATCCCTGGGACACTAGTTTTAGATTCCGATGCTTCACTCCAGGTTTACTGTATCCCTTGGACCTTCTTATTGACGATGAAACACAGAAATTGAATCCGAATTACATAGAAAATGCACAATGGTGACTTAAGTACAAGAAGACTGACTCTTCTTACTGACTATGATTTGGACCTTTCCTGTGACACTAGTTGTAGATTCCGATGATTCACTTCAGGTTAACTGTATCCCTTGGACCTTCTTATTGACGATGAAACACAGAAATTGCATCGGAATTAAATACAAAAGGCACAATACCGACTTAAGTACAAGAAGACTGACTCTTCTTACTGACTATGTTTTGAACCATTCCTGTGACACTAGTCATAGATTCCAATTCTTCACTTCAGGATTACTGTATCCCTCTGACCTTCTTATTGACGATGAAACACAGAAATTGCATCTGAATTAATTATAAAAAGAAAAATGCCGACTTAAGTACAAGATGGCTGACTCTTCTTACTGTCTATGTTTTGAACCATCCCTGGGACACTAGTTTTAGATTCCGATGCTTCACTCCAGGTTTACTGTATACCTTGGACCTTCTTATTGACGATGAAACACAGAAATTGCATCGGAATTAAATACAATAGGCACAATGCCGACTTAAGTACAAGAAGACTGACTCTTCCTACTGTCTATGTTTTTAACCATTCCTGTGACACTAGTTATAGATTCCGATGCTTCACGTCAGGTTTACTGTATCCCTTGGACCTTCTTATTGACGATGAAACACAGAAATTGCATCGGAATTAAATAGAAAAGGCACAATGCCGACTTAAGTACAAGAATGCTGACTCATCTTCCTGTCTATGGTTTGAACCATCCCTGTGACACAAGTTATAGATTCCGATGCTTCACTCCAGGCTTACTGTATCCCTTGGACCTACTTATTGACGATGAAACACAGAAATTGCATCGGAATTAAATACAAAAAGCACAGTGCCGTCTTAAGTACAAGAAGACTGACTCTTCTTACTGACAATGTTTTGAACCATTCCTGTGACACTAGTTATAGATTCCGATGCTTCCCTTCAGGTTTACTGTATCCCTCTGACCTTCTTATTGACGATGAAACACAGAAATTGCATCGGAATTAATTACAAAAAGCAAAATGCCGACTTAAGTACAAGATGGCTGACTCTTCTTACTGTCTATGTTTTGAACCATCCCTGGGACACTAGTTTTAGATTCCGATGCTTCACTCCAGGTTTACTGTATCCCTTGGACCTTCTTATTGACGATGAAAAACAGAAATTGCATCGGAATTAAATACAATAGGCACAATGCCGACTTAAGTACAAGAAGACTGACTCTTCCTACTGTCTATGTTTTTAACCATTCCTGTGACACTATTTATAGATTCCGATGCTTCACTTCAGGTTTGCTGTATCCCTTGGACCTTCTTATTGACGATGAAACACAGAAATTGCATCGGAATTAAATAGAAAAGGCACAATGCCGACTTAAGTACAAGAAGATTGAATCTTACAACTCTCTATGTTTTGAACCATTCCTGTGACACTAGTTATAGATTCCGATGCTTCACTTCAGGTTTACTGTATCCCTCTGAACTTCTTATTGTCGATGAAGCACAGAAATTGCATCTGAATTAAATACAATAGGCACAATGCCGACTTAAGTACAAGAAGACTGACTCTTCCTACTGTCTATGTTTATAACCATTCCTGTGACACTAGTTATAGATTCCGATGCTTCACTTCAGGTTTACTGTATCCCTATGAACTTCTTATTGACGATGAAGCACAGAAATTGCATCGGAATTAAATACAATAGGCACAATGCCGACTTAAGTACAAGAATACTGACTCATCTTACTGTCTATGGTTTGAACCATCCCTGTGACACTAGTTATAGATTCGGATGCTTCACTCCATGTTTACTGTATCCCTTGGACCTACTTATTGACGATGAAACACAGAAATTGCATCGGAATTAAATACAAAAAGCACAGTGCCGACTTAAGTACAAGAAGACTGACTCTTCTTACTGACTATGTTTTGAACCATTCCTGTGACACTAGTTATAGATTCCGATGCTTCACTTCAGGTTTCCTGTATACCTCTGACCTTCTTATTGACGATAAAACACAGAAATTGCATCAGAATTAAATGCTAAAGGCACAATGCCGAATTAAGTACAAGAAGACTGACTCTTCTTACTGTCTACGTTTCGAACCATTCCTGTGACACTAGTTATAGACTTCTTTGTTTCACTCCAGGTTTACTGTATCCCTTGGACCTTCGTATTGCCGATGAAGCACAGAAATTGCATCGGAATTAAATACAATAGGCACAATGCCGACTTAAGTACAAGAAGACTGACTCTTCCTACTGTCTATGTTTATAACCATTCCTGTGACACTAGTTATAGATTCCGATGCTTCACTTCAGGTTAGTGTATCCCTTGGACCTTCTTATTGACGATGAAACACAGAAATTGCATCGGAATTAATTACAAAAAGCACAATGCCGACTTAAGTACAAGATGACTAACTCTTCTTACTGTCTATGTTTTGACCCATTACTGGGATACTAGTTTTAGATTCCGATGCTTCAATTCAGGTTTAGTGTATCCCTCCGACCGGATTATTGATGATGAAACACAGAAATTGCATCGGAATTAAATAGAAAAGGCACAATGCCGACTTAAGTACAAGAAGACTGAATCTTCCAACACTCTATGTTTTGAACCATTCCTGTGACACTAGTTATAGATTCCGATTCTTCACTTCAGGTTTACTGTATCCCTTGGACCTTCTTATTGACGATGAAACACAGAAATTGTATCGAAATTAGATACAAAAGGCACAATACCGACTTAGGTACAAGAAGACTGACTCTTCTTACTGACTATGCTTTGAACCATTCCTGTGACTCTAGGCATAGATTCCGATGCTTCACGTCAGGTTTACTGTATCCCTTGGACCTTCTTATTGACGATGAGTCACAGAAATTGCATCGGAATTAAATACAAAAAGCACAGTGCCGACTTAAGTACAAGAAGACTGACTTTTCTTACTGACTATGTTTTGAACCATTCCTGTGACACTAGTTATAGATTCCGATGCTTCACTTCAGGTTTACTGTATCCCTCTGACCTTCTTATTGACGATAAAACACAGAAATTGCATCAGAATTAAGTACAAAAGGCACAATGCCGAATTAAGTACAAGAAGACTGACTCTTCTTACTGTCTACGTTTTGAACCATTCCTGTGACACTAGTTATAGACTTCGATGCTTCACTCCAGGTTTACTGTATCCATTGGACATTCTTATTGCCGATGAAACACAGAAATTGCATCGGAGTTGAATACAAAAGGCACACTGCCGACTTAAGTAAAAGAAGTCTGACTCTTCTTACTGTCTATCTTTTTAACCATTCCTGTGACACTAGTTATAGATTCCGACGATTCACTCCAGGTTTACTGTATACCTTGGACCTTCTTATTGACGATGAAACACAGAAATTGCATCAGAATTAAATAGAAAAGGCACAATGAGAACATAAGTACAAGAAGACTGACTCACCTCACTGACTATGTTTTGAACCATTCCTGTGACACTAGTCATAGATTCCGCTGCTTCACTTCAGGTTTACTGTATCCCTCCGACCGTATTATTGACGATGAACCACAGAAATTGCATCGGAATCAAATAGAAAAGGCACAATGCCGACTTAAGTACAAGAAGATTGAATCTTACAACTCTCTATGTTTTGAACCATTCCTGTGACACTAGTTATAGATTCCGATGCTTCACTTCAGGTTTACTGTATCCCTCTGAACTTCTTATTGACGATGAAGCACAGAAATTGCATCGGGATTAAATACAATAGGCACAATGCCGACTTAAGTACAAGAAGACTGACTCTTCCTACTGTCTATGTTTATAACCATTCCTGTGACACTAGTTATAGATTCCGATGCTTCACTTCAGGTTTACTGTATCCCTTGGACCTTCTTATTGACGATGAAACACAGAAATTGCATCGGAATTAAATAGAAAAAGCACAATGCCGGCTTAAGTACAAGAATACTGACTCATCTTACTGTCTATGTTTTGAACCATCCCTGTGACACTAGTTATAGATTCCGATGCTTCACTCCAGGTTTACTGTATCCCTTGGACCTACTTATTGACGATGAAACACAGAAATCGCATCGGAATTAAATACAAAAAGCACAGTGCCGACTTAAGTACAAGAAGACTGATTCTTCTTACTGACTATGATTTGAACCATTCCTGTGACACTAGTTATAGATTCCGATGCTTCACTCCAGGTTTACTGTATCCCTTGGACCTTCTTATTCACGATGAAACACAGAAATTGCATCGGAATTAAATACAAAAAGCACAATACCGACTTAAGTACAAGAGGACTGACTCTTCTTACTGACTATGTTTTGAACCATTCCTGTGACACTAGTCATAGATTCCAATGCTTCACTTTAGGATTACTGTATCCCTCTGACCTACTTATTGACGATGAAACACAGAAATTGCATCGGAATTAATTACAAAAAGCAAAATGCCAACTTAAGTACAAGATGGCTGACTCTTCTTACTGTCTATGTTTGAACCATCCCAGGGACACTAGTTTTAGATTCCGATGCTTCACTCCAGGTTTACTGTATCCCTTGGACCTTCTTATTGACGATGAAACACAGAAATTGCATCGGAATTAAATACAATAGGCACAATGCCGACTTAAGTACAAGAAGACTGACTCTTCCTACTGTCTATGTTTTTAACCATTCCTGTGACACTAGTTATAGATTCCGATGCTTCACTCCAGGTTTACTGTATCCCTTGGACGTACTTATTGACGATGAAACACAGAAATTGCATCGGAATTAAATACAAAAAGCACAGTGCCGACTTAAGTACAAGAAGACTGACTTTTCTTACTGACTATGTTTGAACCATTCCTGTGACACTAGTTATAGATTCCGATGCTTCACTTCAGGTTTACTGTATCCCTCTGACCGTCTTATTTACGATAAAACACAGAAATTGCATCAGAATTAAATACAGAGGCACAATGCCGAATTAAGTACAAGAAGACTGACTCTTCTTACTGTCTACGTTTTGAACCATTCCTGTGACACTAGTTATAGACTTCGATGCTTCAATCCAGGTTTACTGTATCCCTTGGACTTTCTTATTGCCGATGAAACACTGAAATTGCATCGGAGTTGAATACAAAAGGCACACTGCCGACTTAAGAAAAAGAAGTCTGACTCTTCTTACTGTCTATGTTGTTAACAATTCCTGTGACACTAGTTATAGATTCCGACGATTCACTCCAGGTTTACTGTATCCCTTGGACCTTCTTATTGACGATGAAACACAGAAATTGCATCAGAATTAAATAGAAAAGGCACAATGAGAACTTAAGTACAAGAAGACTGACTCACCTCACTGACTATGTTTTGAACCATTCCTGTGACACTAGTCATAGATTCCGCTGCTTCACTTCAGGTTTGCTGTATCCCTCCGACCGTATTATTGACGATGAACCACAGAA
Source organism: Schistocerca piceifrons (assembly GCF_021461385.2). Lineage (NCBI taxonomy): Eukaryota > Metazoa > Arthropoda > Insecta > Orthoptera > Acrididae > Schistocerca > Schistocerca piceifrons. The sequence goes on along the minus strand of NW_025729004.1, from coordinate 71,799 downwards.
ATTGCATCGGAATTAAATAGAAAAGGCACAATGCCGACTTAAGTGTAAGAAGATTGAATCTTACAACTCTCTATGTTTTGAACCATTCCTGTGACACTAGTTATAGATTCCGATGCATCACTTCAGGTTTACTGTATCCCTCTGAACTTCGTATTGACGATGAAGCACAGAAATTGCATCGGAATTAAATACAATAGGCACAATGCCGACTTAAGTACAAGAAGACTGACTCTTCCTACTGTCTATGTTTATAACCATTCCTGTGACACTAGTTATAGATTCCGATGCTTCACTTCAGGTTTACTGTATCCCTTGGACCTTCTTATTGACGATGAAACACAGAAATTGCATCGGAATTAAATAGAAAAAGCACAATGCCGGCATAAGTACAAGAATACTCACTCATCTCACTGTCTATGTTTTGAACCATCCCTGTGACACTAGTTATAGATTCCGATGCTTCACTCCAGGTTTACTGTATCCCTTGGACCTACTTATTGGCGATGAAACACAGAAATTGCATCGGAATTAAATACATAAAGCACAGTGCCGACTTAAGTACAAGAAGACTGACTCTTCTTACTGACTATGTTTTGAACCATTCCTGTGACACTAGTTATAGATTCCGATCCTTCACTCCAGGTTTACTGTATCCCTCTGACCTTCTAATTGACGATGAAACACAGAAATTGCATCGGAATTAAATACAAAAAGCATGATGCCAACTTAAGTACAAGAAGACTGACTCTTCTTACTGACTATGTTTTGAACCATTCCTGTATAACTAGTTATAGATTCCGATGCTTCACTTCAGTTTTACTGTATCCCTCTGACCTTCTTATTGACGATGAAACACAGAAATTGCATCAGAATTAAATACAAAAGGCAGAATGCCGAATTAAGAACAAGAAGACTGACTCTTCTTACTGTCTATGTTTTGAACCATTCCTGTGACACTAGTTATAGACTCCGATGCTTCACTCCAGATTTACTGTATAACTTGGACCTTCTTATTGACGATGAAACACAGAAATGGCATCGGAATTAAATACAAAAGGCACAATGCTGACCTAAGTAAAAGAAGTCTGACTCTTCTTACTGTCTATGGTTTGAACCATTCCTGTGACACTAGTTATAGATTCCGATGCTTCACTCCAGGTTTACTGTTTACCTTGGACCTTCTTATTGACGATGAAACACAGAAATTGCATCAGAATTAAATAGAAAAGGCACAATGATGACTTAAGTACAAGAAGACTGACTCTTCTTACTGACTATGTTTTGAACCATTCCTGGGACACTAGTCATAGATTCCGATGCTTCACTTCAGGATTACTGTATCCCTCTGATCTTCATAATGACGATGAAACACAGAAATTGCATCGGAATTAATTACAAAAAGCAAAATGCCGACTTAAGTACAAGATGACTGACTCTTCTTACTGTCTAAGTTTTGAACCAGCCCTGGGACACTAGTTTTAGATTCCGATGCTTCACTCCAGGTTTACTGTATCCCTAGGACCTTCTTATTGACGATGAAACACAGAAATGGCATCGGAATTAAATACAAAAGGCACAATGCTGACCTAAGTAAAAGAAGTCTGACTCTTCTTACTGTCTATGGTTTGAACCATTCCTGTGACACTAGTTATAGATTCCGATGCTTCACTCCAGGTTTACTGTTTACCTTGAACCTTCTTATTGACGATGAAACACAGAAATTGCATCGGAATTAAATACAAAAGGCACAATGCCGACTTAAGTACAAGAAGTGTGACTCTTCTTACTGTCTATGTTTTCAACCATTCCTGTGACACTAGTTATGGATTCCAATGCATCACTCTGGGTTTACTGTATCCCTTGCACCATCTTATTGACGATGAAACATAGAAATTGAATCAGAATTAAATACAAAAAGCACAGTGCCGACTTAAGTACAAGAAGACTGACTCTTCTTACATTCTATGTTTTGAACCATCCCTGTGACACTAGTTATAGGTTCCGATGCTTCACTCCAGGTTTACTGTATCCCTTGCACCTACTTATTGACGATGAAACACAGAAATTGCATCAGAATTAAATACAAAAAGCACAGTGCCGACTTAAGTACAAGAAGACTGACTCTTCTTACTGACTATGTTTCGAACCATTCCTGTGACACTAGTTATAGATTCCGATGCTTCACTCCCGGTTTAGTGTATCCCTTGGACCTTCTTATTGACGATGAAACACAAAAATGGCATCGGAATTAAATACAAAAAGCACAATGCCGACTTAAGTACAAGAAGACTGACTCTTCTTACAATCTATGCTTTGAACCATTCCTGTAACACTAGTTATAGATTCCGATGCTTCACTTCAGGTTTACTGTATCCCTCTGACCCTCTTATTGACGATGAAACACAGAAATTGCATCAGAATTAAATACAAAAGGCAGAATGCCGAATTAAGTACAAGAAGACTGCCTCTTCTTACTGTCTATGCTTTGAACCATTCCTGTGACACTAGTTATAGACCCCGATGCTTCACTCCAGGTTTACTGTATAACTCGGACCTTCTTATTGACGATGAAACACAGAAATGGCATCGGAATTAAATACAAAAGGCACAATGCTGACCTAAGTAAAAGAAGTCTGACTCTTCTTACTGTCTATGGTTTGAACCATTCCTGTGACACTAGTTATAGATTCCGATGCTTCACTCCAGGTTTACTGTTTACCTTGGTCCTTCTTATTGACGATGAAACACAGAAATTGCATCAGAATTAAATAGAAAATTCACAATGATGACTTAAGTACAAGAAGACTGACTCTTCTTACTGACTATGTTTTGAACCATTCCTGGTACACTAGTCATAGATTCCGATGCTTCACTTCAGGATTACTGTATCCCTCTGATCTTCATAATGACGATGAAACACAGAAATTGCATCGGAATTAAATACAAAAGGCACAATGCCGACTTAAGTACAAGAAGTCTGACTCTTCTTACTTCTATGTTTTGAACCATTCCTGTGACACTAGTTATGGATTCCGATGCATCACTCTGGGTTTACTGTATCCCTTGGATCATCTTATTGACGATGAAACATAGAAATTGAATCAGAATTAAATAGAAAAGGCACAATGGATACTTAAGTACAAGAAGACTGACTCTTCTTACTGACTATGAATTGAACCATTCCTGTGACACTAGTTGTAGATTCCTATGATTCACTTCAGGTAAACTGTATCCCTTGGACCTTCTTATTGACGATGAAACACAGAAATTGCATCGGAATTAAATACAAAAGGCACAATACCGACTTAAGTACAAGAAGACGGACTCTTCTTACTGACAATGTTTTGAACCGTTCCTGTGACACTAGTCATAGATTCCAATGCTTCACTTCAGGATTACCGTATCCCTCTGACCTTCTTATTGACGATGAAACACAGAAATTGCATCGGAATTAATTACAAAAAGCAAAATGCCGACTTCAGTACAAGATGACTGACTCTTCTTACTGTCTAAGTTTTGAACCAGCCCTGGGACACTAGTTTTAGATTCCGATGCTTCACCCCAGGTTTACTGTATCCCTAGGACCTTCTTATTGACGATGAAACACAGAAATTGCATCGGAATTAAATACAATAGGCACAATGCCGACTTAAGTACAAGAAGACTGACTCTTCCTACTGTCTATGCTTTTAACCATTCCTGTGACACTAGTTATAGATTCCGATGCTTCACTTCAGGATTACTGTATCCCTTGGACCTTCTTATAGACGATGAAACACAGAAACTGCATCGGAATTAAATAGAAAAGGCACAATGCTGACTTAAGTACAAGAATACTGACTCATCTTACTGTCTATGTTTTGAACCATCCCTGTGACCCTAGTTATAGACTCGGATGCTTCACTCCAGGTTTACTGCATCCCTTGGACCTACTTATTGACGATGAAACACAGAAATTGCATCGGAATTAAATACAAAAAGCACAGTGCCGACTTAAGTACAAGAAGACTGACACTCCTTACTGACTATGTTTTGAACCATTTATGTGACACTAGTTATAGATTCCGATGCTTCACTTCAGGTTAACTGTATCCCTCTGACCTTCTTATTGACGATAAAACACAGAAATTGCATCAGAATTAAATACAAAATGCACAATGCCGAATTTAGTACAAGAAGCCAGACTATTCTTACTGTCTACGTTTTGAACCATTCCTGTGACACTAGTTATAGACTTCGATGCTTAACTCCAGGTTTACTGTATCCCTTGGACCTTCTTATTGCCGATGAAACACAGAAATTGCATCGGAGTTGAATACAAAAGGCACACTGCCGACTTAAGTAAAAGAAGTCTGACCCTTCTTACTGTCTATGTTTTTAGCCATTCCTGTGACACTAGTTATAGATTCCGATCCTTCACTCCTGGTTTAAAATATCCCTTGGACCTTCTTATTGACGATGAAACACAGAAATTGCATCAGAATTAAATAGAAAAGGCATAATGATAACTTAAGTACAAGAAGACTGACTCTTCTTACTGACTATGTTTTGAACCATTCCTGTGACACTAGTCATAGATTCCGATGCTTCACTTCAGGATTACTGTATCCCTCTGAGCTTCATATTGACAATGAAACACAGAAAATGCAACGGAATTAAATACAAAAGGCACAATGCCGACCTAAGTACAAGAAGACTGACTCTTCTTACTGTCAATGTTTTGAACCATCCCTGAGACACTTGTTATAGATTCCGATGCTTCACTCGAGGGTTACTGTATCCCTTGGACCTTCGTATTGACGATGAAACACAGAAATTGCATCGGAATTAAATACAATAGGCAAACTGCCACTTAAGTACAAGAAGACTGACTCTTCCTACTGTTTATGTTTTGAACCATTCCTGTGACACTAGTCGTAGTTTCCGATGCTTCACTTCAGGTTTACTGTATCCCTTGGACCTTCTTATTGACGATGAAACACAGAAATTGAATCGGAATTAAATAGAAAACGCACAATGCCGACTTAAGTACGAGAATACTGACTCATCTTACTGTCTATGGTTTGAACCATCCCTGTGACACTAGTTATAGATTCCGATGCTTCATTCCAGGTTTACTGTATCCCTTGGACCTACTTATTGACGATGAAACACAGAAATTGCATCGGAATTAAATACAAAAACACAGTGCCGAAATAAGTACAAGAAGACTGACTTTTCTTACTGACTATGTTTTGAACCATTCCTGTGACACTAGTTATAGATTCCGATGCTTCACTTCAGGTTTACTGTATCCCTCTGACCTTCTTATTGACGATAAAACACAGAAATTGCATCAGAATTAAATACACAAGGCACAATGCAGAATTAAGTACAAGAAGACTGACTCTTCTTACTGTCTACGGTTTGAACCATTCCTGTGACACTAGTTATAGACTTTGATGCTTCATTCCAGGTTTACTGTATCTCTTGGACCTTCTTATTGCCGATGAAACACTGAAATTGCATCGGAGTTGAATACAAAAGGCACACTGGCGACTTAAGTAAAAGAAGTCTGACTCTTCTTACTGTCTATGTTTTTAACCATTCCTGTGACACTAGTTATAGATTTCGACGATTCACTCCAGGTTTACTGTATCCCGTGGACCTTCTTATTGACGATGAAACACAGAAATTGCATCAGAATTAAATAGAAAAGGCACAATGAGAACTTAAGTACAAGAAGACTGACTCACCTCACTGACTATGTTTTGAACCATTCCTGTGACACTAGTCATAGATTCTGCTGCTTCACTTCAGGTTTACTGTATCCCTCCGACCGTATTATTGACGATGAACCACAGAAATTGCATCGGAATTAAAGAGAAAAGGCACAATGCCGACTTAAGTACAAGAAGATTGAATCTTACAACTCTCTATGTTTTGAACCATTCCTGTGACACTACTTATAGAATCCGATGCTTCACTTCAGGTTTACTGTATCCCTTGGACCTTCTTATTGACGATGAAACACAGAAATTGCATCTGAATTAAATAGAAAAAGCACAATGCCGGCTTAAGTACAAGAATACTGACTCATCTTGCTGCCTATGTTTTGAACCATCCCTGTGACACTAGTTATAGATTCCGATGCTTCACTTCAGGTTAACTGTATCCCTTTGACCTTCTTATTGACGATAAAACACAGAAATTGCATCAGAATTAAATACAAAAGGCACAATGCCGAATTTAGTACAAGAAGCCAGACTAATCTTACTGTCTACGTTTTGAACCATTCCTGTGACACTAGTTATAGACTTCGATGCTTCACTCCAGGTTTACTGTATCCCTTGGACCTTCTTATTGCCGATGAAACACAGAAATTGCATCGGAGTTGAATACAAAAGGCACACTGCCGACTTAAGTAAAAGAAGTCTGACCCTTCTTACTGTCTATGTTTTTAGCCATTCCTGTGACACTAGTTATAGATTCCGATATTTCACTCCTGGTTTAAAATATCCCTTGGACCTTCTTATTGACGATGAAACACAGAAATTGCATCAGAATTAAATAGAAAAGGCATAATGATAACTTAAGTACAAGAAGACTGACTCTTCTTACTGACTATGTTTTGAACCATTCCTGTGACACTAGTCATAGATTCCGATGCTTCACTTCAGGATTACTGTATCCCTCTGAGCTTCATATTGACAATGAAACACAGAAAATGCAACGGAAGTAAATACAAAAGGCACAATGCCGACTTAAGTACAAGAAGACTGACTCTTCTTACTGTCAATGTTTTGAACCATCCCTGAGACACTTGTTATAGATTCCGATGCTTCACTCGAGGGTTACTGTATCCCTTGGACCTTCTTATTGACGATGAAACACAGAAATTGCATCGGAATTAAATACAATAGGCAAACTGCCACTTAAGTACAAGAAGACTGACTCTTCCTCCTGTTTATGTTTTGAACCATTCCTGTGACACTAGTCTTAGATTCCGATGCTTCACTTCAGGTTTACTGTATCCCTTGGACCTTCTTATTGACGATGAAACACAGAAATTGAATCGGAATTAAATAGAAAACGCACAATGCCGACTTAAGTACGAGAATACTGACTCATCTTACTGTCTATGGTTTGAACCATCCCTGTGACACTAGTTATAGATTCCGATGCTTCACTCCAGGTTTACTGTATCCCTTGGACCTACTTATTGACGATGAAACACAGAAATTGCATCGGAATTAAATACAAAAACACAGTGCCGAAATAAGTACAAGAAGACTGACTTTTCTTACTGACTATGTTTTGAACCATTCCTGTGACACTAGTTATAGATTCCGATGCTTCACTTCAGGTTTACTGTATCCCTCTGACCTTCTTATTGACGATAAAACACAGAAATTGCATCAGAATTAAATACACAAGGCACAATGCAGAATTAAGTACAAGAAGACTGACTCTTCTTACTGTCTACGGTTTGAACCATTCCTGTGACACTAGTTATAGACTTTGATGCTTCATTCCAGGTTTACTGTATCTCTTGGACCTTCTTATTGACGATGAAACACAGAAATTGCATCGGAGTTGAATACAAAAGGCACACTGCCGACTTAAGTAAAAGAAGTCTGACTCTTCTTACTGTCTATGATTTTAACCATTCCTGTGACACTAGTTATAGATTCCGACGATTCACTCCAGGTTTACTGTATCCCTTGGACCTTCTTATTGACGATGAAACACAGAAATTGCATCAGAATTAAATAGAAAAGGCACAATGAGAACTTAAGTACAAGAAGACTGACTCACCTCACTGACTATGTTTTGAACCATTCCTGTGACACTAGTCATAGATTCTGCTGCTTCACTTCAGGTTTACTGTATCCCTCCGACCGTATTATTGACGATGAACCACAGAAATTGCATCGGAATTAAAGAGAAAAGGCACAATGCCGACTTAAGTACAAGAAGATTGAATCTTACAACTCTCTATGTTTTGAACCATTCCTGTGACACTACTTATAGAATCCGATGCTTCACTTCAGGTTTACTGTATCCCTTGGACCTTCTTATTGACGATGAAACACAGAAATTGCATCGGAATTAAATAGAAAAAGCACAATGCCGGCTTAAGTACAAGAATACTGACTCATCTTGCTGCCTATGTTTTGAACCATCCCTGTGACACTAGTTATAGATTCCGATGCTTCACTCCAGGTTTACTGTATCCCTTGGACCTACTTATTGACGATGAAACACAGAAATTGCATCGGAATTAAATACAAAAAGCACAGTGCCGACTTAAGTACAAGAAGACTGACTCTTCTTACTGACTATGTTTTGAACCATTCCTGTGACACTAGTTATAGATTCCGATGCTTCACTCCAGGTTTACTGTCTCCCTTGGACCTTCTTATAACGATGAAACACAGAAATTGCATCGGAATTAAATACAAAAAACACAATGCCGACTTAAGTACAAGAAGACTGACTCTTCTTACTGACTATGTTTTGAACCATTCCTGTAACACTAGTTATAGATTCCGATGCTTCACTTCAGGTTTACTGTATCCCTCTGACCTTCTTATTGACGATGAAACACAGAAATTGCATCAGAATTAAATACAAAAGGCAGAATGCCGAATTAAGTACAAGAAGACTGACTCTTCTTACTGTCTATGTTTTGAACCATTCCTGTGACACTAGTTATAGACTCCGATGCTTCACCCCAGGTTTACTGTATAACTTGGACCTTCTTATTGACGATGAAACACAGAAATGGCATCGGAATTAAATACATAAGGCACAATGCTGACCTAAGTAAAAGAAGTCTGACTCTTCTTACTGTCTATGGTTTGAACCATTCCTGTGACACTAGTTATAGATTCCGATGCTTCACTCCAGGTTTACTGTTTAGCTTGGACCTTCTTATTGATGATGAAACACAGAAATTGCATCAGAATTAAATAGAAAAGGCACAATGATGGCTCAAGTACAAGAAGACTGACTCTTCTTACTGACTATGTTTTGAACCATTCCTGGGACACTAGTCATAGATTCCGATGCTTCACTTCAGGATTACTGTATCCCTCTGATCTTCATAATGACAATGAAACACAGAAATTGCATCGGAATTAAATACAAAAGGCACAATGCCGACTTAAGTACAAGAAGTCTGACTCTTCTTACTGTCTATGATTACAACCATTCCTGTGACACTAGTTATGGATTCCGATGCATCACTCTGGGTTTACTGTATCCCTTGGACCATCTTATTGACGATGAAACATGGAAATTGAATCAGAATTAAATAGAAAAGGCACAATGGTGACTTAAGTACAAAAAGACTGACTCTTCTTACTGACTATGATTTGAACCATTCCTGTGACACTAGTTGTAGATTCCTATGATTCACTTCAGGTTAACTGTATCCCTTGGACCTTCTTATTGACGATGAAACACAGAAATTGCATCGGAATTAAATACAAAAGGCACAATACCGACTTAAGTACAAGAAGACGGACAATTCTTACTGACTATGTTTTGAACCATTCCTGTGACACTAGTCATAGATTCCAATGCTTCACTTCAGGATTACCGTATCCCTCTGACCTTCTTATTGACGATGAAACACAGAAATTGCATCGGAATTAATTACAAAAAGCAAAATGCCGACTTAAGTACAAGATGACTGACTCTTCTTACCGTCTAAGTTTTGAACCATCCCTGGGACAATAGTTTTAGATTCCGATGCTTCACTCCAGGTTTACTGTATCCCTTGGACCTTCTTATTGACGATGAAACACAGAAATTGCATCAGAATTAAATACAAAAGGCACAATGCCGAATTAAGTACAAGAAGACTGACTCTTCTTACTGTCTATGTTTTGAACCATTCCTGTGACACTAGTTACAGACTCCGATGCTTCACTCCAGGTTTACTGTATCCCTTGGACCTCCTTATTGACGATGAAACACAGAAATAGCATCGGAATTAGATACAAAAGGCACAATGCCAACTTAAGTACAAGAAGACTGACTCTTCTTACTGTCTATGTTTTGAACCATTCCTCTGACACTAGTTATAGACTCCGATGCTTCACTCCTGGTTTACTGTATAACTTGGACCTTCTTATTGACGATGAAACAAAGAAATGGCATCGGAATTAAATACAAAAGGCACAATGCTGACTTAAGTACAAGAAGACTGACTCTTCTTACTGTCTATGTTTTGAACCATCCCTGAGACACTTGTTATAGATTCCGATGCTTCATTCCAGGTTTACTGTTTACCTTGGACCTTCTTATTGACGATGAAACACAGAAATTGCATCAGAATTAAATAGAAAATGCACAATGATGACTTAAGTACAAGAAGACTGACTCTTCTTACTGACTATGTTTTGAACCATTCCTGGGACACTAGTCATAGATTCCAATGCTCCACTTCAGGATTACTGTATCCCTCTGATCTTCATAATGACGATGAAACACAGAAATTGCATCGGAATTAAATACAAAAGGCACAATGCCGACTTAAGTACAAGAAGTCTGACTCTTCATACTTCTATGTTTTGAACCATTCCTGTGACACTAGTTATGGATTCCGATGCATCACTCTGGGTTTACTGTATCCCTTGGACCATCTTATTGACGATGAAACATAGAAATTGAATCAGAATTAAATAGAAAAGGCACAACGGTGACTTAAGTACAAGAAGACTGACTCTTCTTTCTGACTATGAATTGAACCATTCCTGTGACGCTAGTTGTAGATTCCTATGATTCACTTCAGGTTAACTGTATCCCTTGGACCTTCTTATTGACGATGAAACACAGAAATTGCATCGGAATTAAATACAAAAGGCACAATACCGACTTAAGTAGAAGAAGACGGACTCTTCTTACTGACAATGTTATGAACCATTCCTGTGACACTACTCATAGATTCCAATGCTTCACTTCAGGATTACCGTATCCCTCTGACCTTCTTATTGACAATGAAACACAGAAATTGCATCGGAATTAATTACAAAAAGCAAAATGCCGACTTAAGTACAAGATGACTGACTCTTCTTACTGTCTAAGTTTTGAACCAGCCCTGGGACACTAGTTTTAGATTCCGATGCTTCACTCCAGGTTTACTGTATCCCTTCGACCTTCTTATTGACGATGAAACACAGAAATTGCATCGGAATTAAATACAATAGGCACAATGCCGACCTAAGTACAAGAAGACTGACTCTTCCTACTGTCTATGCTTTTAACCATTCCTGTGACACTAGTTACAGATTCCGATGCTTCACTTCAGGATTACTGTATCCCTTGGACCTTCTTATTGACGATGAAACACAGAAATTGCATCGGAATTAAATAGAAAAGGCACAATGCTGACTTAAGTACAAGAATACTGACTCATCTTACTGTCTATGTTTTGAACCATCCCTGTGACCCTAGTTATAGATTCCAATGCTCCACTCCAGGTTTACTGTATCCCTTGGACCTACTTATTGACGATGAAACACAGAAATTGCATCGGAATTAAATACAAAAGGCACAATACCGACTTAAGTACAAGAAGACTGACTCTTCTTACTGTCTATGTTTTGAACCATCCCTGAGACACTTGTTATAGATTCCGATGCTTCACTCGAGGGTTACTGTATCCCTTTGACCTTCTTTTTGATGATGAAACACAGAAATTGTATCGGAATTAAATTGGAAAGGCACAATACCGACTTAAGTACAAGAAGACTGACTCTTCCTAATGTCTATGTTTGAACCATTCCTGTGACACTAGTTTTTTATTCCGATGCTTCACTTCAGGTTTACTGAATCCCTTGCCCTTCTTATTGACGATGAAACACAGAAATTGCATCGGAATTAAATAGATAAAGCACAATGCCGACTTAAGTACAAGAATACTGACTCATCTTACAGTCTATGTTTTGAACCGTTTCTGTGACACTAGTTATAGATTCCGATGCTTCACTCCAGGTTTACTGTATCCCGTGGACCTTCTTATTGACGATGAAACACAGAAATTGCATCGGAATTAAATACAAAAAGCACAATGCCGACTTAAGTACAAGAAGACTGACTCTTCTTACTGACTATGTTTTGAACCATTCCTGTAACACTAGTTATAGATTCCGATGCTTCACTTCAGGTTTACTGTATCCCTCCGACCTTCTTATTGACGATGAAACACAGAAATTGCATCAGAATTAAATACAAAAGGCAGAATGCCGAATTAAGTACAAGAAGACTGACTCTTCTTACTGTCTATGTTTTGAACCATTCCTGTGACACTAGTTATAGACTCCGATGCTTCACTCCAGGTTTACTGTATCCCTTGGACCTTCTTATTGACGATGAAAGACAGAAATGGCATCGGAAGTAAATACAAAAGGCACAATGCTGACTTAAGTAAATGAAGTCTAACTCTTCTTACTGTCTATGGTTTGAACCATTCCTGTGACACTAGTTATAGATTAAGATGCTTCACTCCAGGTTTACTGCATCCCTTGGACCTACTTATTGACGATGAAACACAGAAATTGCATCGGAATTAAATACAAAAGGCACAATGCCGACTTAAGTACAAGAAGTCTGACTCTTCTTACTGTCTATGATTTGAACCGTTCCTGTGACACTAGTTATGGATTCCGACGCATCACTCTGGGTTTACTGTATCCCTTGGACCATCTTATTGACGATGAAACATAGAAATTGAATTAGAATTAAATAGAAAAGGCACAATGGTGACTTAAGTACAAGAAGACTGACTCTTCTTACTGACTATGATTTGAACCATTCCTGTGACACTAGTTGTAGATTCGTATGATTCACCTCAGGTTAACCGTATCCCTCTGACCTTCTTATTGACGATGAAACACAGAAATTGCATCGGAATTAATTACAAAAAGCAAAATGCCGACTTAAGTACAAGATGACTGACACTTCTTACTGTCTAAGTTTTGAACCATCCCTGGGACACTAGTTTTAGATTCCGATGCTTCACTCCAGGTTTACTGTATCCCTTTGTCCTACTTATTGAAGATGAAACACAGAAATTGCATCGGAATTAAATACAAAAAGCACAGTGCCGACTTAAGTACAAGAAGACTGACTCTTCTTACTGACTATGTTTTGAACGATTCCTGTGACACTAGTTATAGATTCCGATGCTTCACTTCAGGTTTACTGTATCCCTCTGACCTTCTTATTGACGATGAAACACAGAAATTGCATCGGAATTGAATACAAAAAGGCACAATGCCGAATGAAGTTCAAGAAGACTGACTTTTCTTACTGTCTATTTTTGAACCTGTCCTGTGACACTAGTTATAGACTCCGATGCTTCACTCCAGGTTTACTGTATCCCTTGGTCCTTCTTATTGACGATTAAACACAGAAATTGCATCGGAATTAAATAGAAAAGGCACAATGCCGACTTAAGTACAAGAAGCCTGACTCTTCTTACTGACTATGGTTTGAACCAGTCCTGTGACACTAGTTATAAATTCCGATGCTACACTTCAGGTTTACTGTATCCCTTGGACATTCTTATTGACGATGAAACACAGAAATTGAATCGGATTTAAATACAAAAGGCACAGTGCAGAATTAAGTACAAGGAGACTGACTCTTCTTACTGTCTATGTTTTGAACCATTCCTGTGACACTAGTTATAGATTCCGAAGCTTCACTCCAGGTTTACTGTATCCCTTGGTCCTTCTTATTGACGATTAAACACAGAAATTGCATCGGAATTAAATAGAAAAGGCACAATGCCGACTTAAGTACAAGAAGCCTGACTCTTCTTACTGACTATGGTTTGAACCAGTCCTGTGACACTAGTTATAGATTCCAATGCTTCACTCCAGGTTTACTGTATCCCTTGGACCTTCTTATTGACGTTGAAACACAGAAATTGCATCGGAATTAAATACAAAAGGCAAAATGCCGACTTAAGTACTAGAAGACTGACTCTTCTTACTGTCTATGTTTTGAACCATTCCTGTGACACTAGTTATAGATTCCGAAGCTTCACTCCAGGTTTGCTGTATCCCTTGGACCCTACTTATTGACGATGAAACACAGAATTTGCGTCGGAATTAAGTAGAAAAGGCACAATGCCGACTTAAGTACAAGAAGACTGACTCTTCTTACTGACTATGTTTTGAACCATTCCTTTGACACTAGTTATAGATTCCGATGCTTCACTTCAGGATTACTCTATCCCTCTGTCCTTCTTATTGACGATGAAACACAGAAATTGCATCGGAATTAAATAGAAAAGCACAATGCGGACTTAAGTACAAGAAGACTGACTCTTCTTACTGTCTATGTTTTGAACCATTCCTGTGACACTAGTTATAGATGCTTCACTCCAGGTTTAATGTATCCCTTGGACCTTCTTATTGACGATGAAACACAGAAATTGCATCCGAATTAAATACAAAAGGCACAATGCCGACTTAAGGACAAGAAGACTGACTCTTCTTACTGTCTATGTTTTGAACCATTCCTGTGACACTAGCTATAGATTCCGATGCTTCACTTGAGGTTTACTGTATCCCTATGACCTTCTTATTGACGATGAAACACAGAAATTGCATCGGAATTAAATACAAAAGGCACAATGCCGACTTAAGTACAAGAAGACTGACTCTTCTTACTGTCTATTTTTTGAACCTTACCATTGAGACTAGTTATAGACTCCGATGCTTCACTCCAGGTTTACTGTATCACTTGGACCTTCTTATTGACGATGAAACACAGAAATTGCATCGAAATTAAAAAGAAAAGGCACAATGCCGACTTAAGTACAAGAAGACTGACTCTCCTTTCTGACTATGTTTTGAACCATTCCTGTGACACTAGTTATGAATTCTGATGCTTCACTTCAGGTTTATTGTATCCCTCTGACCTTCTTATTGACGATGAAACACACAAATTGCATCGGAATTAAATAGATAAGGCACTATTCCGACTTAAGTACAAGAAGACTGACTCTTCTTACTGACTATATTTGAACGATTCCTGTGACACTAGTTACAGTTCCCGATGCTTCACTTCAGGTTTACTGTATCCCTTGGACTTTCTTATTGACGATGAAACACAGAAATTGCATCGGAGTTAAATACAAAAGGTACAATGCCGATTTAAGTACAAGAGGACTGACTCTTCTTACTGTCTATGTTTTGAACCATTCCTGTGACACTAGTTATAAATTCCGATGCTTCACTTCAGGTTTACTGTATCCCTTGGATCTTCTTATTGACGATGAAACACAGAAATTGCATCGGAAATAAATACAATAACCATTCCTGTGACACTAGTTATAAATTCCGATGCTTCACTTCAGATTTACTGTATCCCTTGGACCTTCTTATTGACGATGAAACACAGAAATTGCATCGGAATTAAATACAAAAGGCACAATACCGACTTAAGTACAAGAAGACGGACTCTTCTTACTGACAATGTTATGAACCATTCCTGTGACACTACTCATAGATTCCAATGCTTCACTTCAGGATTACCGTATCCCTCTGACCTTCTTATTGACAATGAAACACAGAAATTGCATCGGAATTAATTACAAAAAGCAAAATGCCGACTTAAGTACAAGATGACTGACTTTTCTTACTGTCTAAGTTTTGAACCAGCCCTGGGACACTAGTTTTAGATTCCGATGCTTCACTCCAGGTTTACTGTATCCCTTGGACCTTCTTATTGACGATGAAACACAGAAATTGCATCGGAATTAAATACAATAGGCACAATGCCGACCTAAGTACAAGAAGACTGACTCTTCCTACTGTCTATGCTTTTAACCATTCCTGTGACACTAGTTACAGATTCCGATGCTTCACTTCAGGATTACTGTATCCCTTGGACCTTCTTATTGACGATGAAACACAGAAATTGCATCGGAATTAAATAGAAAAGGCACAATGCTGAGTTAAGTACAAGAATACTGACTCATCTTACTGTCTATGTTTTGAACCATCCCTGTGACCCTAGTTATAGATTCCAATGCTCCACTCCAGGTTTACTGTATCCCTTGGACCTACTTATTGACGATGAAACACAGAAATTGCATCGGAATTAAATACAAAAGGCACAATGCCGACTTAAGTACAAGAAGACTGACTCTTCCTAATGTCTATGTTTGAACCATTCCTGTGACACTAGTTTTTTATTCCGATGCTTCACTTCAGGTTTACTGAATCCCTTGCCCTTCTTATTGACGATGAAACACAGAAATTGCATCGGAATTAAATAGATAAAGCACAATGCCGACTTAAGTACAAGAATACTGACTCATCTTACAGTCTATGTTTTGAACCGTTTCTGTGACACTAGTTATAGATTCCGATGCTTCACTCCAGGTTTACTGTATCCCGTGGACCTTCTTATTGACGATGAAACACAGAAATTGCATCGGAATTAAATACAAAAAGCACAATGCCGACTTAAGTACAAGAAGACTGACTCTTCTTACTGACTATGTTTTGAACCATTCCTGTAACACTAGTTATAGATTCCGATGCTTCACTTCAGGTTTACTGTATCCCTCCGACCTTCTTAATGACGATGAAACACAGAAATTGCATCAGAATTAAATACAAAAGGCAGAATGCCGAATTAAGTACAAGAAGACTGACTCTTCTTACTGTCTATGTTTTGAACCATTCCTGTGACACTAGTTATAGACTCCGATGCTTCACTCCAGGTTTACTGTATCCCTTGGACCTTCTTATTGACGATGAAAGACAGAAATGGCATCGGAAGTAAATACAAAAGGCACAATGCTGACTTAAGTAAATGAAGTCTAACTCTTCTTACTGTCTATGGTTTGAACCATTCCTGTGACACTAGTTATAGATTAAGATGCTTCACTCCAGGTTTACTGCATCCCTTGGACCTACTTATTGACGATGAAACACAGAAATTGCATCGGAATTAAATACAAAATGCACAATGCCGACTTAAGTACAAGAAGTCTGACTCTTCTTACTGTCTATGATTTGAACCGTTCCTGTGACACTAGTTATGGATTCCGACGCATCACTCTGGGTTTACTGTATCCCTTGGACCATCTTATTGACGATGAAACATAGAAATTGAATTAGAATTAAATAGAAAAGGCACAATGGTGACTTAAGTACAAGAAGACTGACTCTTCTTACTGACTATGATTTGAACCATTCCTGTGACACTAGTTGTAGATTCGTATGATTCACCTTAGGTTAACCGTATCCCTCTGACCTTCTTATTGACGATGAAACACAGAAATTGCATCGGAATTAATTACAAAAAGCAAAATGCCGACTTAAGTACAAGATGACTGACACTTCTTACTGTCTAAGTTTTGAACCATCCCTGGGACACTAGTTTTAGATTCCGATGCTTCACTCCAGGTTTACTGTATCCCTTTGTCCTACTTATTGAAGATGAAACACAGAAATTGCATCGGAATTAAATACAAAAAGCACAGTGCCGACTTAAGTACAAGAAGACTGACTCTTCTTACTGACTATGTTTTGAACGATTCCTGTGACACTAGTTATAGATTCCGATGCTTCACTTCAGGTTTACTGTATCCCTCTGACCTTCTTATTGACGATGAAACACAGAAATTGCATCGGAATTGAATACAAAAAGGCACAATGCCGAATGAAGTTCAAGAAGACTGACTTTTCTTACTGTCTATTTTTGAACCTGTCCTGTGACACTAGTTATAGACTCCGATGCTTCACTCCAGGTTTACTGTATCCCTTGGTCCTTCTTATTGACGATTAAACACAGAAATTGCATCGGAATTAAATAGAAAAGGCACAATGCCGACTTAAGTACAAGAAGCCTGACTCTTCTTACTGACTATGGTTTGAACCAGTCCTGTGACACTAGTTATAAATTCCGATGCTACACTTCAGGTTTACTGTATCCCTTGGACATTCTTATTGACGATGAAACACAGAAATTGAATCGGATTTAAATACAAAAGGCACAGTGCAGAATTAAGTACAAGGAGACTGACTCTTCTTACTGTCTATGTTTTGAACCATTCCTGTGACACTAGTTATAGATTCCAATGCTTCACTCCAGGTTTACTGTATCCCTTGGACCTTCTTATTGACGTTGAAACACAGAAATTGCATCGGAATTAAATACAAAAGGCAAAATGCCGACTTAAGTACTAGAAGACTGACTCTTCTTACTGTCTATGTTTTGAACCATTCCTGTGACACTAGTTATAGATTCCGAAGCTTCACACCAGGTTTGCTGTATCCCTTGGACCCTACTTATTGGCGATGAAACACAGAATTTGCGTCGGAATTAAGTAGAAAAGGCACAATGCCGACTTAAGTACAAGAAGACTGACTCTTCTTACTGACTATGTTTTGAACCATTCCTTTGACACTAGTTATAGATTCCGATGCTTCACTTCAGGATTACTCTATCCCTCTGTCCTTCTTATTGACGATGAAACACAGAAATTGCATCGGAATTAAATAGAAAAGCACAATGCGGACTTAAGTACAAGAAGACTGACTCTTCTTACTGTCTATGTTTTGAACCATTCCTGTGACACTAGTTATAGATGCTTCACTCCAGGTTTAATGTATCCCTTGGACCTTCTTATTGACGATGAAACACAGAAATTGCATCCGAATTAAATACAAAAGGCACAATGCCGACTTAAGGACAAGAAGACTGACTCTTCTTACTGACTATGTTTTGAACCATTCCTGTGACACTAGCTATAGATTCCGATGCTTCACTTGAGGTTTACTGTATCCCTATGACCTTCTTATTGACGATGAAACACAGAAATTGCATCGGAATTAAATACAAAAGGCACAATGCCGACTTAAGTACAAGAAGACTGACTCTTCTTACTGTCTATTTTTTGAACCTTACCATTGAGACTAGTTATAGACTCCGATGCTTCACTCCAGGTTTACTGTATCACTTGGACCTTCTTATTGACGATGAAACACAGAAATTGCATCGGAATTAAAAAGAAAAGGCACAATGCCGACTTAAGTACAAGAAGACTGACTCTCCTTTCTGACTATGTTTTGAACCATTCCTGTGACACTAGTTATGAATTCTGATGCTTCACTTCAGGTTTATTGTATCCCTCTGACCTTCTTATTGACGATGAAACACACAAATTGCATCGGAATTAAATAGATAAGGCACTATTCCGACTTAAGTACAAGAAGACTGACTCTTCTTACTGACTATATTTGAACGATTCCTGTGACACTAGTTACAGTTCCCGATGCTTCACTTCAGGTTTACTGTATCCCTTGGACTTTCTTATTGACGATGAAACACAGAAATTGCATCGGAGTTAAATACAAAAGGTACAATGCCGATTTAAGTACAAGAGGACTGACTCTTCTTACTGGCTATGTTTTGAACCATTCCTGTGACACTAGTTATAAATTCCGATGCTTCACTTCAGGTTTACTGTATCCCTTGGATCTTCTTATTGACGATGAAACACAGAAATTGCATCGGAAATAAATACAATAACCATTCCTGTGACACTAGTTATAAATTCCGATGCTTCACTTCAGATTTACTGTATCCCTTGGACCTTCTTATTGACGATGAAACACAGAAATTGCATCGGAATTAAATACAATAGGTACAAAGCAGAATTAAGTACAAGAAGACTGACTCTTCTTACTGTCTATGTTTTGAACCATTCCTGTGACACTAGTTACAGTTCCCGATGCTTCACTTCAGGTTTACTGTATCCCTTGGTCCTTCATATTGACGATGAAACACAGAAATTGCATCGGATTTAAATAGAAAGTGCACAATGTCGACGTAAGTACAAGAAGACTGACTCTTCTTACTGTCTATGTTTTGAACCATTCCTCTGACAGTAGTAATAGATTCCGATGCTTCACTCCAGGTTTACTATATCCCATGGACCTTCTTATTGACGATGAAACACAGACATTGCATCGGAAATAAATAGAAAATGCACAATGCCGACTTAAGTACAAGAAGACTGACTCTTCTTACTGACAATGTTTTGTACCATTCCATTGACACTAGTTATCAATTCCGATGCTTCACTTCATGTTTACTGTATCCCTTGGACTTTCTTATTGACGATGAAACACAGAAATTGCATCGGAATTAAATAGAAAAGGCACAATGCCGACTGAAGTACAAGAAGACTGACTCTTCTTACTGACTATGTTTTCAACCATCCCTGTGACACTAGTTATAGATTTCGATGCTTCACTTCAGGTTTACTGTATTCCTTGGACCTTCTTATTGACGATGAAACACAGAAATTGCATCGGAATTAAATACAAAAGGCACAGAGCCGACTTAAGTACATGAAGACCTACTCTTCCTACTGACTATGTTTTGAACCATTCCTGTGACACCCGTTATAAATTCCGATGCTTCACATGAGGTTTACTGTATCCCTCTGACCTTCTTATTGACGATGAAACACAGAAATTGCATCGGAATTAATTACAAAAAGCAAAATGCCGACTTAAGTACAAGATGACTGACACTTCTTACTGTCTAAGTTTTGAACCATCCCTGGGACACTACTTTTAGATTCCGATGCTTCACTCCAGGTTTACTGTATCCCTTTGTCCTACTTATTGAAGATGAAACACAGAAATTGCATCGGAATTAAATACAAAAAGCACAGTGCCGACTTAAGTACAAGAAGACTGACTCTTCTTACTGACTATGTTTTGAACGATTCCTGTGACACTAGTTATAGATTCCGATGCTTCACTTCAGGTTTACTGTATCCCTCTGACCTTCTTATTGACGATGAAACACAGAAATTGCATCGGAATTGAATACAAAAAGGCACAATGCCGAATGAAGTTCAAGAAGACTGACTTTTCTTACTGTCTATTTTTGAACCTGTCCTGTGACACTAGTTATAGACTCCGATGCTTCACTCCAGGTTTACTGTATCCCTTGGTCCTTCTTATTGACGATTAAACACAGAAATTGCATCGGAATTAAATAGAAAAGGCACAATGCCGACTTAAGTACAAGAAGCCTGACTCATCTTACTGACTATGGTTTGAACCAGTCCTGTGACACTAGTTATAAATTCCGATGCTACACTTCAGGTTTACTGTATCCCTTGGACATTCTTATTGACGATGAAACACAGAAATTGAATTGGATTTAAATACAAAAGGCACAGTGCAGAATTAAGTACAAGGAGACTGACTCTTCTTACTGTCTATGTTTTGAACCATTCCTGTGACACTAGTTATAGATTCCAATGCTTCACTCCAGGTTTACTGTATCCCTTGGACCTTCTTATTGACGTTGAAACACAGAAATTGCATCGGAATTAAATACAAAAGGCAAAATGCCGACTTAAGTACTAGAAGACTGACTCTTCTTACTGTCTATGTTTTGAACCATTCCTGTGACACTAGTTATAGATTCCGAAGCTTCACTCCAGGTTTGCTGTATCCCTTGGACCCTACTTATTGACGATGAAACACAGAATTTGCGTCGGAATTAAGTAGAAAAGGCACAATGCCGACTTAAGTACAAGAAGACTGACTCTTCTTACTGACTATGTTTTGAACCATTCCTTTGACACTAGTTATAGATTCCGATGCTTCACTTCAGGATTACTCTATCCCTCTGTCCTTCTTATTGACGATGAAACACAGAAATTGCATCGGAATTAAATAGAAAAGCACAATGCGGACTTAAGTACAAGAAGACTGACTCTTCTTACTGTCTATGTTTTGAACCATTCCTGTGACACTAGTTATAGATGCTTCACTCCAGGTTTAATGTATCCCTTGGACCTTCTTATTGACGATGAAACACAGAAATTGCATCCGAATTAAATACAAAAGGCACAATGCCGACTTAAGGACAAGAAGACTGACTCTTCTTACTGACTATGTTTTGAACCATTCCTGTGACACTAGCTATAGATTCCGATGCTTCACTTGAGGTTTACTGTATCCCTATGACCTTCTTATTGACGATGAAACACAGAAATTGCATCGGAATTAAATACAAAAGGCACAATGCCGACTTAAGTACAAGAAGACAGACTCTTCTTACTGTCTATTTTTTGAACCTTACCATTGAGACTAGTTATAGACTCCGATGCTTCACTCCAGGTTTACTGTATCACTTGGACCTTCTTATTGACGATGAAACACAGAAATTGCATCGGAATTAAAAAGAAAAGGCACAATGCCGACTTAAGTACAAGAAGACTGACTCTCCTTTCTGACTATGTTTTGAACCATTCCTGTGACACTAGTTATGAATTCTGATGCTTCACTTCAGGTTTATTGTATCCCTCTGACCTTCTTATTGACGATGAAACACACAAATTGCATCGGAATTAAATAGATAAGGCACTATTCCGACTTAAGTACAAGAAGACTGACTCTTCTTACTGACTATATTTGAACGATTCCTGTGACACTAGTTACAGTTCCCGATGCTTCACTTCAGGTTTACTGTATCCCTTGGACTTTCTTATTGACGATGAAACACAGAAATTGCATCGGAGTTAAATACAAAAGGTACAATGCCGATTTAAGTACAAGAGGACTGACTCTTCTTACTGTCTATGTTTTGAACCATTCCTGTGACACTAGTTATAAATTCCGATGCTTCACTTCAGGTTTACCGTATCCCTTGGATCTTCTTATTGACGATGAAACACAGAAATTGCATCGGAAATAAATACAATAACCATTCCTGTGACACTAGTTATAAATTCCGATGCTTCACTTCAGATTTACTGTATCCCTTGGACCTTCTTATTGACGATGAAACACAGAAATTGCATCGGAATTAAATACAATAGGTACAAAGCAGAATTAAGTACAAGAAGACTGACTCTTCTTACTGTCTATGTTTTGAACCATTCCTGTGACACTAGTTACAGTTCCCGATGCTTCACTTCAGGTTTACTGTATCCCTTGGTCCTTCATATTGACGATGAAACACAGAAATTGCATCGGATTTAAATAGAAAGTGCACAATGTCGACGTAAGTACAAGAAGACTGACTCTTCTTACTGTCTATGTTTTGAACCATTCCTCTGACAGTAGTAATAGATTCCGATGCTTCACTCCAGGTTTACTATATCCCATGGACCTTCTTATTGACGATGAAACACAGACATTGCATCGGAAATAAATAGAAAATGCACAATGCCGACTTAAGTACAAGAAGACTGACTCTTCTTACTGACAATGTTTTGTACCATCCCTGTGACACTAGTTATAGATTTCGATGCTTCACTTCAGGTTTACTGTATTCCTTGGACCTTCTTATTGACGATGAAACACAGAAATTGCATCGGAATTAAATACAAAAGGCACAGAGCCGACTTAAGTACATGAAGACCTACTCTTCCTACTGACTATGTTTTGAACCATTCCTGTGACACCCGTTATAAATTCCGATGCTTCACATGAGGTTTACTGTATCCCTTGGACCTTCTTATTGACGATGAAACACAGAAATTGCATCGGAATTAAATACAAAAGGCACAGAGCCGACTTAAGTTCAAGAAGACTGACTCTCCTTACTGACTATGTTTTGAACCATTCCTGTGACGCAAGTTATAGATTCCGATGCTTCACTTCAGGTTTACTGTATCCCTTGGAGATTCTTATTGACGATGAAACACAGAAATTGCATCGGAATTAAATACAAAAAGCACAATGCCGAATTAAGTTCAAGATGACTGACTCATCTTACTGTCTATTTTTGAACCAGTCCTGTGACACTAGTTATAGACTCCGATGCTTCACTTCAGGTTTACTGTATCCCTTGGACTTATTTATTGACGATGAAAAACAGAAATTGCATCGGAATTAAATAGAAAAGGCACAATGCCGACTGAAGTACAAGAAGACTGACTCTTCTTACTGTCTATGTTTAGAACCATTCCTGCGACACTAGTTATTGAATCCGATGCTTCACTCCATGTTCACTGTATCCCTTGGACCTTCTTATTGACGATGAAACACAGAAATTGCATCGGAATTAAATAGAAAAGGCACAATGCCGACTTAAGTACAAGAAGTTTGACTCTTCTTACTGACTACGTTTTGAACCATTCCTGTGACACTAGTTATAGATCAGATGCTTCACTTCAGGTTTACTGCATACCTTGGACCTTCTTATTAACGATGAAACACAGAAATTGCATCGGAATTAAATACAAAATGCGCAATGCCGACTTAAGTACAAGAAGACTGACCCTTCCCACTGTCTATGTTTTGAACCATTCCTGTGACACTAGATATAGATTCCGAAGCTTCACTTCAGGTTTACTGTATCCCTTGGACCTTCTTATTGACGATGAAACACAGAAAATGCATCGGAATTAAATACAAAAGGCACAATGCCGACTTAAGTACATGAAGACCGACTCTTCCTACTGTCTATGTTTTGAACCATTCCTGTGACACTATTTACAGATTCCGATGCTTCACTCCGGGTTTACTGTATCACTTGGACCTTCTTGTTGACGATGAAACACAGAAATTGCAACGGAATTAAGTACAAAAGGCAGAATGCTGACTTAAGTTCAAGAAGACTAACTCTTCTTACTGACTATGATTTGAACCTTTCCTGTGACACTAGTTATGGATTCCGATGCTTCACTTCAGGTTTACTGTATCCTTCTGACCTTCTTATTGACGATGAAACACAGAAATTGCATCGGAATTAATTACAAAAGGCACAGTGCAGAATTAAGTACAGGAAGACTGACTCTACTTACTGTCTATGTTTTGAACCATTCCATTGACACTAGTTATTGATTCAGATGCTTCACTCCAGGGTTACTGTATCCCTTGGACCTTGTTATTGACGATGAAACACAGATATTGCATCGGAATTAAATAGGAAAGGTACAATGCCGTCATAAGTACAAGAAGACTGACTCTTCTTACTGACTATGATTTGAAACATTCCTGTGACACTAGTTATAGATTCCGATGCTTCACCTCAGGTTTACTGTATCCCTTGGACCTTCTTATTGACGATGAAACACAGAAATTGCATCGGAATTAAATACAAAAGGCAAAATGCCGACTTAAGTACACGAAGACTGACTCTTCTTACTGTCTATGTTTTGAACCATTCCTGTGACACTAGTTATAGATTCCGATGTTTCACTCCAGGTTTACTGTATCACTTGGACCTTCTTATTGACGATGAAACACAGAAATTGCATCGGAATTAAAAAGAAAAGACACAATGCCGACTTAAGTACAAGAAGACTGACTCTCCTTTCTGACTATGTTTTGAACCATTCCTGTGACACTAGTTATGAATTCTGATGCTTCACTTCAGGTTTAGTGTATCCCTCTGACCTTCTTATTGACGATGAAACACACAAATTGCATCGGAATTAAATAGATAAGGCACTATTCCGACTTAAGTACAAGAAGACTGACTCTTCTTACTGACAATGTTTTGAACGATTCCTGTGACACTAGTTACAGATCCCGATGCTTCACTTCTGCTTTACTGTATCCCTTGGACTTTCTTATTGACGATGAAACACAGAAATTGCATCGGAGTTAAATACAGAAGGCACAATGCCGATTTAAGTGCAAGAGGACTGACTCTTCTTACTTTCTATGTATTGAACCATTCCTGTGACACTAGTTATAAATTCCGATGCTTCACTTCAGGTTTACTGTATTCCTTGGATCTTGTTATTGACGATGAAACACAGAAATTGCATCGGAAATAAATACAATAACCATTCCTGGGACACTAGTTATAAATTCCGATGCTTCACTTCAGGTTTACTGGATCCCTTGGACCTTCTTATTGACGCTGAAACACAGAAATTGCATCGGAATTAAATACAATAGGTACAAAGTAGAATTAAGTACAAGAAGACTGACTCTTCTTACTGTCTATGTTTTGAACCATTCCTGTGACACTAGCTATAGATTACGATGCTTCACTTCAGGTGTACCCCTCTGACCTTCTTATTGACGATGAAACACAGAAATATCATCGGAATTAATTACAAAAGGCACAATGCCGACTTAATGACAAGAAGACTGACACTTTTTACTCTCTATGTTTTGAACCATTCCTCTGACACTAGCTATAGATTCCGAAGCTTCACTTCAGGTTTACTGTATCCCTTGGACCTTCATATTGACGATGAAACACAGAAATTGCATCGGATTTAAATAGAAAGTGCACAATGTCGAAGTAAGTACAAGAAGACTGACTCTTCTTACTGTCTATGTTTTGAACCATTCCTGTGACAGTAGTAATAGATTCCGATGCTTCACTCCAGGTTTACTATATCCCATGGACCTTCTTATTGACGATGAAACACAGAAATTGCATCGGAATTAAATAGAAAAGGCACAATGCCGACTTAAGTACAAGAAGACTGACTCTTCTTACTGACAATGTTTTGAACCATTCCATTGACACTAGTTACAAATTCCGATGCTTCACTTCATGTTTACTGTATCCCTTGGACTTTCTTATTGACGATGAAACACAGAAATTGCATCGGAATTAAATAGAAAAGGCACAATGCCGACTGAAGTACAAGAAGACTGACTCTTCTTACTGACTATGTTTTGAACCATTCCTGTGACACTAGTCATAGATCCGATGCTTCACTTCAGGTTTACTGTATACCTTGGACCTTCTTATTGACGATGAAACACAGCAATTGCATCGGAAATAAATACAAAAGGCACAATGCCGACTTAAGTACATGAAGACCGACTCTTCTTACTGACAATGTTTTGAACCATTCCTGTGACACCCGTTATAAATTCCGATGCTTCACTTGAGGTTTACTGTATCCCTTGGACCTTGTTATTGACGATGAAACACTGAAATTGCATCGGAATTAAATACAAAAGGCACAATGCCGTATTAAGTACAAGAAGACTGACTCTTCTTACTGTTTATGTTTTGAACCATTTCTGTGACACTAGTTATAGTTTCAGATGCTTCACTCCTGGTTTACTACATCCCTTGGACCTTCTTATTGACGATGAAACACAGAAATTGCATCGGAATTAAATACAAAAGGCACAATGCCGACTTAAGGACAACAAGATTGACTCTTCGTACTGACTATGTTTTGAACCATTCCTGTGACAGTAGCTATAGATTCCGATGCTTCACTTCAGGTTTACCGTATCCCTCTGACCTTCTTAATGGCGATGAAACACAGACATTGCATTGTAATTAAATACAAAAGGCACAATGCCGACTTAAGTACAAGAAGACTGACTCTTCTTACCGTCCATGTTTTAAACCATACCATTGACACAAGTTATAAATTCCGATGCTTCACTCCAGGTTTACTGTATCCCTTGGACCTCCTTATTGACGATGAAACACAGTAATTGCATCGGAATTAAATAGAAAAGGCACTATGCCGACTTAAGTACAAGAAGACTGACTCTTCTTACTGTCTATGTTTTGAACGATTCCTGTGACACTAGTTATAGATCCCGATGCTTCACTTCAGGTTTACTGTATCCCTTGGACCTTCTTATTGACTAAGGAGCACAAAAATTGCATCGGAATTAAATACAAAATTCAAAATGCCGACTGAAGTGCACGAAGACTGACTCTTCTTACAGTCAATGATTTGAACCATTCCTGTGACACTAGTTACAGATTCCGATGCTTCACTCCAGCTTGACTGTATCCCTTGGACCTTCTTATTGACGATGAAACACAGAAATTGCATCGGAATTCAATACAAAAGGCACAACGCCGACTTAAGTACAAGAAGACTAACTCTTCTTACTGACTATGCTTTGAACCATTCCCGTGACACTAGTTATGGATTCCGATGCTTCACTTCAGGTTTACTGTATCCCTCTGACCTTCTTATTGACGATGAAACACAGAAATTTCATCGGAATAGAATACAAAAGGCACAATGCCGAATTAAGTTCAAGAAGACTGACTCTTCTTACTGTCTATTTTTGAACCAGTCCTGTGACACTAGTTATAGACTCCGATCCTTCACTCCAGGTTTACTGTATCCCTTGGTCTTTCTTATTGACGATTAAACACAGAAATTGCATCGGAATTAAATAGAAAAGGCACAATGCCGACTTAAGTACAAGAAGCCTGACTCTTCTTACTGACTATGTTTTGAACCAGTCCTGTGACACTAGTTATAAATTCCGATGCTACACTTCAGGTTTACTGTATCCCTTGGACATTCTTATTGACGATGAAACACAGAAATTGAATCGGATTTAAATACAAAAGGCACAGTGCAGAATTAAGTACAAGGAGACTGACTCTTCTTACTGTCTATGCTTTGAACCATTCCTGTGACACTAGCTATACATTCTATGCTTCACTTCAGGTTTACTGTACCCCTCTGACCTTCTTATTGACGATGAAACACAGGAACTGCATCGGAATTAAATACAAAAGGTACAACGCCGACTTAAGTACAAGAAGACTGACTCACCTTACAGTCTATGTTTTGAAATATTCCAACGACACTAGTTATAGATTCCGATGCTTCACTCCAGGTTTACTGTATCCTATGGACCTTCTTATTGACGATGAAACACAGAAATTGCATCGGAATTAAATAGAAAAGGCACAATGCCGACTTAACTACAAGAAGACTGACTCTTCTTACTGACTATGTTTTGAACCATTCCTGTGACACTAGTTATAGATTCCGATGCTTCGCTTCAAGATTACTGTATCCCTCTGACCTTCTTATTGACGATGAAACACAGAAATTGCATCGGAATTAAATAGAAAAGGCACAATGCCGACTTAGGTACAAGATGACTGACTCTTCTTACTGACTATGTTTTGAACCATTCCTGTGAAACTAGTTATAGATTCCGATGCTTCACCTCAGGTTTACTGTATCCCTTGGACCTTCCTACTGACGATGCAACACAGAAATTGCATCGGAATTAAATTCAAAAGGCACAATGCCGACTTAAGTACAAGGAGACTGACTCTCCTTTCTGACTATGTTTTGAACCATTCCTGTGACACTAGTTATGAATTCCAATGCTTCACTTCAGGTTTAGTGTATCCCTCTGACCTTCTTATTGACGATGAAACACACAAATTGCATCGGAATTAAATAGATAAGGCACTATGCCGACTTAAGTACAAGAAGACTGACTCTTCTTACTGACTATGATTTGAACGATTCCTGTGACACTAGTTACAGATCCCGATGCTTCGCTTCAGGTTTACTGTATCCCTTGGACCTACTTATTGACGATGAAACACAAAAATTGCATCGGTATTAAATACAAAAGGCAAAATGCCGACGGAAGTACAAGAAGACTGACTCTTCTTACGGTCTATGATTTGAACCATTCCTGTGACACTAGTTACAGATTCCGATGTTTCCCTCCAGGTTTACTGTATCCCTTGGACCCTCTTATTGACGAAGAAACACAGAAATTGCATCGGAATTAAATACAAAAGGCACAATGCCGACTTAAGTACAAGAAGACTAACTCTTCTTACTGACTATGTTTTGAACCATTCCTGTGACGCTAGTTATGGATTCCGATGGTTCACTTCAGGTTTACTGTAGCCCTCTGACCTTCTTATTGACGATGAAACACAGAAATTGCATCGGAATTAAATACAGAATGCACAATGCCGATTTAAGTTCAAGAAGACTGACTCTTCTTACTGTCTATTTTTGAACCAGTCCTGTGACACTAGTTATAGACTCCGATGCTTCACTCCAGGTTTACTGTATCCCTTGGTCCTTCCTATTGACGATGAAACACAGAAATTGCATCGGAATTAAATACAAAAGGCACAGTGCAGAATTAAGTACAAGGAGACTGACTCTTCTTACTGTCTATGTTTTGAACCATTCCTGTGACACTAGTTATAGATTGCGATGCTTCACTCCAGGTTTACAATATCCCTTGGACCTTCTTTTTGATGATGAAACACAGAAACTGCATCGGAATTAAATACAAAAGGCACAATGACGGCTTAAGGACAAGAAGACTGACTCTTCTTACTGACTATGATTTGAACCTTGCCTGTGACACTAGCTATAGATTTCGATGCTTCACTTCATGTTTACTGTACCCCTCTGACCTTCGTATTGACGATGAATCACAGAAACTGTATCGGAATTAAATACAAAAGGCACAATGCCGACTTAAGTACAAGAAGGCTGACTCTTCTTACTGTCTATGTTTTGAACCATTCCATTGACGCTAGTTATAGATTCCGATGCTTCACTCCAGGATTTACTGTATCCCTTGGAACTTGTTATTGACGATGAAACACAGAATTTGCATCGGAATTAAATAGAAAAGTTATAATGCCGACTTAAGTACAAGAAGACTGAATCTTCTTACTGACTATGTTTTGAACCATTCCTGTGACACTAGTTATAGATTCCGATGCTTCACCTCAGGTTTACTGTATCCCTTGGACCTTCTTATTGACGATGAAACACAGGAATTGCATCGGAATTAAATAGAAAAGGCACAATGCCGACTTAAGTACAAGAAGACTGACTCTTCTTACTGACTATGCTTTGAACCATTCCTGTGACACTAGTTATAGATTCCGATGCTTCACCTCAGGTTAACTGTATCCCTTGGACCTTCTTATTGACGATGAAAAACAGAAATTGCATCGGAGTTAAATACAAAATGCACAATGCCGACTTAAGTACAAGAAGACTGACTCTCCTTTCTGACTGTGATTTGAACCATTCCTGTGACACTAGTTATGAATTCCGATGCTTCACTTCAGGTTTAATGTATCCCTTGGACCTTCTAATTGACGATGAAACACAGAAATTGCATCGGAATTAAATACAAAAGGCACAATGCAGAATTAAGTACAAGAAGACTGACTCTTCTTACTGTCTATGTTTTGAACCATTCCTGTGACACTAGTTATAGATTCCGATGCTTCACTCCATGTTTACTGTATCCTTTGGACCTTCTTATTGACGATGAAACACAGAAATTGCATTGGAATTTAATACAAAAGGCACACTGCCGACTTATGGACCAGAAGACTGACTCTTCTTACTGACTTTGCTTTGAACCATTCCTGTGACACTAGTTACAGATTCCGATGCTTCACTTCAAGGTTTACTGTATCCCTCTGACCTTCTTATTGACAATGAAACATAGAAACTGCATCGGAATTAAATAGAAAAGGCACAATGTCGACTTAAGTACAAGAAGACTGACTCTTCTTACTGTCTATGTTTTGAACCATTCCTCTGACACTAGTTATAGATTCCGATGCTTCACTCCAGGTTTACTGTATCCCTTGGACCTTCGTATTGACGATGAAAAACAGAAATTGCATCGGAATTAAATGCAAAAGGCACAATGCCGACTTAAGGACAAGAAGACTGACTCTTCTTACTGACTTTGCTTTGAACCATTCCTGCGACACTAGTTATAGATTCCGATGCTTCACTTCAGGTTTATTGTATCCCTCTGACCTTCTTATTGACGAAGAAACACTGAAATAGCATCGGAGTTAAATAGAAAAGGCACAATGTCGACGTAAGTACTAGAAGATTGACTCTTCTTACGGTCTATGTTTTGAACCATTCCTGTGACACTAGTTATAGATTCCGATGCTTCACTCCAGGTTTACTGTATCCCTTGGACATTCATATTGACGATGAAACACAGAAATTGCATCAGAATTAAATAGAAAATGCACAATGATGACTTAACTACAATAAGACTGACTATTCTTACTGACTATGTTTTGAACTATTCCTGTGACACTAGTTATAGATTCCGATGCTTCACTTCAAGATTACTGTATCGCTCTGACGTTCTTATTGACGATGAAACACAGATATTGCATCGGAAATAAATAGAAAAGGCACAATGCCGACTTAAGTACAAGAAGACTGACTCTTCTTACTGACAATGATTTGAACCATTCCATTGACACTAGTTATAAATTCCGATGCTTCACTTCATGTTTACTGTATCCCTTGGACTTTCTTATTGACGATGAAACACAGAAATTGCATCGGAGTTAAATACAAAAGGCACAATGCCGATTTAAGTACAAGAGGACTGACTCTTCTTACTGTCTATGTTTTGAACCATTCCTGTGACACTAGTTACAAATTCCGTTGCTTCACATAAGGTTTACTGTATCCCTTGGACCTTTTTATTGACGATGAAACACAGAAATTGCATCGGAATTAAATACAAAAGGCACAACGCCGACTTAAGTACAAGAAGACTAACTCTTCTTACTGACTATGTTTTGAACCATTCCTGTGACACTAGTTATAGATTCCGATGCTTCACTTTAGGTTTACTGTATCCCTCTGACCTTCTTATTGACGATGAAACACAGAAATTGCATCGGAATTAAATACAGAAGGCACAATGCCGAATTAAGTTCAAGAAGACTGACTCTTCTTACTGTCTATTTTTGAACCAGTCCTGTGACACTAGTTATAGACTCCGATGCTTCACTCCAGGTTTACTGTATCCCTTTGCCCTTCTTATTGACGATGAAACACAGAAATTGCATCGGAATTAAATACAACAGGCACAGTGCAAAATTAAGTACAAGGAAACTGACTCTTCTTACTGTCTTTGTTTTGAACCATTCCTGTGACACTAGTTATAGATTCCGATGCTTCACGCCAGGTTTACTGTATCCCTTGGACCTTCTTATTGACGATGAAACACAGAAATTGCAACGGAATTAAATACAAAAGGCACAATGACGACTTAAGGACAAGAAGACTGACTCTCCTTACTGACTATGTTTTGAACCATTCCTGTGACACTAGCTATAGATTCCGATGCTTCACTCCAGGTTTACTGTATCCATTGGAACTTGTTATTGACAATGAAACGCAGAAATTACATCTGAATTAAATAGAAAAGGTACAATGCCGACTTAAGTACAAGAAGACTGAATCTTCTTACTGACTATGTTTTGAACCATTCCTGTGACACTAGTTATAGATTCCGATGCTTCACCTGAGGTTTACTGTATCCCTTGGACCTTCTTATTGACGATGAAACACAGAAATTGCATTGGAATTAAATAGAAAATGCACAATGCCGACTTAAGTACAAGAAGACTGACTCTTCTTACTGACTATGCTTTGAACCATTCCTGTGACACTAGGTATAGATTCCGATGCTTCACCTCAGGTTAACTGTATCCCTTGGGTCTTCTTATTGACGATGAAAAACAGAAATTGCATCGGAATTAAATACAAAAGGCACAATGCCGACTTAAGTACAAGAAGACTGACTCTCCTTTCTGACTGTGATTTGAACCATTCCTGTGACACTAGTTATGAATTCCGATGATTCACTTCAGGTTTAGTGTATCCCTTGGACCTTCTTATTGACGATGAAACACAGAAATTGCATCGGAATTAAATACAAAAGGCACAATGCAGAATTAAGTACAAGAAGACTGACTCTTCTTACTGTCTATGTTTTGAACCATTCCTGTGACACTAGTTATAGATTCCGATGCTTCACTCCATGTTTACTGTATCCTTAGGAACTTCTTATTGACGATGAAACACAGAAATTGCATTGGAATTAAATACAAAAGGCACAATGCCGACTTATGGACAAGAAGACTGACTCTTCTTACTGACTTTGCTTTGAACCATTCCTGTGACACTAGTTATGGATTCCGATGCTTCGCTTCAGGAGTACTGTATCCCTCTGACCTTCTTATTGACGATGAAACACAGAAACTGCATCGGAATAAAATAGAAAAGGCACAATGCCGACTTAGGTACAAGAAGACTGACTCTTCTTACTGACTATGTTTTGAACCATTCCTGTGAAACTAGTTATAGATTCCGATGCTTCACCTCAGGTTTACTGTATCCCTTGGACCTTCCTATTGACGATGAAACACAGAAATTGCATCGGAATTAAATTCAAAAAGCACAATGCCGACTTAAGTACAAGGATACTGACTCTCCTTTCTGACTATGCTTTGAACCATTCCTGTGACACTAGTTACGAATTCCGATGCTTCACTTCAGGTTTAGTGTATCCCTCTGACCTTCTTATTGACGATGAAACACACAAATTGCATCGGAATTAAATAGATAAGGCACTATGCCGCCTTAAGTACAAGAAGACTGACTCTTCTTACTGACTATTTTTTGAACGATTCCTGTGACACTAGTTACAGAACCCGATGCTTCACTTCAGGTTTACTGTATCTCTTGGAACTTCTTATTGACGATGAAACACAAAAATTGCATCGGAATTAAATACAAAAGGCAAAATGCCGACGGAAGTACAAGAAGACTGACTCTTCTTACTGTCTATGATTTGAACCATTCCTGTGACACTAGTTACAGATTCCGATGTTTCCCTCCAGGTTTACTGTATCCCTTGGACCTTCTTATTGACGATGAAACACAGAAATTGCATCGGAATTAAATACAAAAGGCACAATGTTGACTTAAGTACAAGAAGACTATCTCTTCTTACTGACTATGTTTTGAACCATTCCTGTGACGCTTGTTATGGATTCCGATGATTCACTTCAGGTTTACTGTATCACTCTGACCTTCTTATGGACGATGAAACACAGTAATTGCATCGGAATTAAATACAGAAGGCACAGTGCCGAATTAAGTTCAAGAAGACTGACTCTTCTTACTGTCTATTTTTGAACCAGTCCTGTGACACTAGTTATAGACTCCGATGCTTCACTCCAGGTTTACTGTATCCCTTGGTCCTTCTTATTGACGATGAAACACAGAAATTGCATCGGAATTAAATTCAAAAGGCACAGTGCAGAATTAAGTTCAAGAAGACTGACTCTTCTTACTGTCTATTTTTGAACCAGTCCTGTGACACTAGTTATAGGCTCCGATGCTTCACTCCAGGTTTACTGTATCCCTTGGTCCTTCTTATTGACGATGAAACACAGAAATTGCATCGGAATTAAATTCAAAAGGCACAGTGCAGAATTAAGTACAAGGAGACTGACTCTTCTTACTGTCTATGATTTGAACCATTCCTGTGACACTAGTTATAGATTCCGATGCTTCACTCAAGGTTTACTGTATCCCTGGGACCTTCTTATTGATGATGAAACACAGAAATTGCATCCTAATTAAATACAAAAAGCACTATGACGACTTAAGGACAAGAAGACTGACTCTTCTTACTGACTATGTTTTGAACCATTCCTGTGACACTAGCTATAGATTTCGATGCTTCACTTCAGGTTTACTGTACCCCTCTGACCTTCTTCTTGACGATGAAACACAGAAACTGCATCGTAATTAAATACAAAAGGCACAATGCCGACTTAAGTACAAGAAGACTGACTCTTCTTACTGTCTATGTTTTGAACCATTCCATTGACACTAGTTATAGATTCCGATGCTTCACTCCAGGTTTACTGTATCCCTTGGAACTTGTTATTGACGATGAAACACAGAAATTGCATCGGAATTAAATAGAAAAGGTACAATGCCGACTTAAGTACAAGAAGACTGAATCTTCTTACTGACTATGTTTTGAACCATTCCTGTGACACTAGTTATAGATTCCGATGCTTCACCTCAGGTTTACGGTATCCCTTGGACCTTCTTATTGATGATGAAACACAGAAATTGCATCGGAATTAAATAGAAAAGGCACAATGCCGACTTAAGTACAAGAAGACTGACTCTTCTTACTGACTATGCTTTGAACCATTCCTGTGACACTAGTTATAGATTCCGATGCTTCACCTCTGGTTCACTGTATCCCTTGGACCTTCTTATTGACGCTGAAAAACAGAAATTGCATCGGAATTAAATACAAAAGGCACAATGCCGACTTAAGTACAAGAAGACTGACTCTCCTTTCTGACTGTGATTTGAACCAATCCTGTGACACTAGATATGAATTCCGATGCTTCACTTCAGGTATAATATATCCCTTGGATCTTCTTATTGACGATGAAACACAGAAATTGCATCGGAATTAAATACAAAAGGCACAATGCAGAATTAAGTGCAAGAAGACTGACTCTTCTTACTGTCTATGTTTTGAACCATTCCTGTGACACTAGTTATAGATTCCGATGCTTCACTCCATGTTTACTGTATCCTTAGGAACTTCTTATTGACGATGAAACACAGAAATTGCATTGGAATTAAATGCAAAAGGCACAATGCCGACTTATGGACAAGAAGACTGACTCTTCTTACTGACTTTGCTTTGAACCATTCCTGTGACACTAGTTATGGATTCCGATGCTTCACTTCAAGGTTTACTGTATTCCTCTGACCTTCTTATTGACAATGAAACTTAGAAATTGCATCGGAATTAAATAGAAAAGGAACAATGCCGACTTAACTACAAGAAGACTGACTCTTCTTACTGACTATGTTTTGAACCATTCCTGTGACACTAGTTATAGATTCCGATGCTTCGCTTCAGGAGTACTGTATCCCTCTGACCTTCTTATTGACGATGAAACACAGAAACTGCATCGGAATAAAATAGAAAAGGCACAATGCCGACTTAGGTACAAGAAGACTGACTCTTCTTACTGACTATGTTTTGAACCATTCCTGTGAAACTAGTTATAGATTCCGATGCTTCACCTCAGGTTTACTGTATCCCTTGGACCTTCCTATTGACGATAAAACACAGAAATTGCATCGGAATTAAATTCAAAAAGCACAATGCCGACTTAAGTACAAGGATACTGACTCTCCTTTCTGACTATGCTTTGAACCATTCCTGTGACACTAGTTACGAATTCCGATGCTTCACTTCAGGTTTAGTGTATCCCTCTGACCTTCTTATTGACGATGAAACACACAAATTGCATCGGAATTAAATAGATAAGGCACTATGCCGACTTAAGTACAAGAAGACTGACTCTTCTTACCGACTATGTTTTGAACGATTCCTGTGCACTAGTTACAGAACCCGATGCTTCACTTCAGGTTTACTGTATCTCTTGGAACTTCTTATTGACGATGAAACACAAAAATTGCATCGGAATTAAATACAAAAGGCAAATGCCGACAGAAGTACAAGAAGACTGACTCTTCTTACTGTCTATGATTTGAACCATTCCTGTGACACTAGTTACAGATTCCGATGTTTCCCTCCAGGTTTACTGTATCCCTTGGACCTTCTTATTGACGACGAAACACAGAAATTGCATCGGAATTAAATACAAAAGGCACAATGTTGACTTAAGTACAAGAAGACTAACTCTTCTTACTGACTATGTTTTGAACCATTCCTGTGACGCTTGTTATGGATTCCGATGATTCACTTCAGGTTTACTGTATCACTCTGACCTTCTTATGGACGATGAAACACAGTAATTGCATCGGAATTAAATACAGAAGGCACAGTGCCGAATTAAGTTCAAGAAGACTGACTCTTCTTACTGTCTATTTTAGAACCAGTCCTGTGACACTAGTTATAGACTCCGATGCTTCACTCCAGGTTTACTGTATCCCTTGGTCCTTCTTATTGACGATGAAACACAGAAATTGCATCGGAATTAAATTCAAAAGGCACAGTGCAGAATTAAGTACAAGGAGACTGACTCTTCTTACTGTCTACGTTTTGAACCATTCCTGTAACACTAGTTATAGATTCCGATGCTTCACTCAAGGTTTTGCTGTATCCCTGGGACCTTCTTATTGATGATGAAACACAGAAATTGCATCCTAATTAAATACAAAAAGCACAATGACGACTTAAGGACAAGAAGACTGACTCTTCTTACTGACTATGTTTTGAACCATTCCTGTGACGCTAGCTATAGATTTCGATGCTTCACTTCAGGTTTGCTGTACCCCTCTGACCTTCTTATTGACGATGAAACACAGAAACTGCATCGTAATTAAATACAAAAGGCACAATGCCGACTTAAGTACAAGAAGACTGACTCTTCTTACTGTCTATGTTTTGAACCATTCCATTGACACTAGTTATAGATTCCGATGCTTCACTCCAGGTTTACTGTATCCCTTGGAACTTGTTATTGACGATGAAACACAGAAATTGCATCGGAATTAAATAGAAAAGGTACAATGCCGACTTAAGTACAAGAAGACTGAATCTTCTTACTGACTATGTTTTGAACCATTCCTGTGACACTAGTTATAGATTCCGATGCTTCACCTTAGGTTTACGGTATCCCTTGGACCTTCTTATTGACGATGAAACACAGAAATTGCATCGGAATTAAATAGAAAAGGCACAATGCCGACTTAAGTACAAGAAGACTGACTCTTCTTACTGACTATGCTTTGAACCATTCCTGTGACACTAGTTATAGATTCCGATGCTTCACCTCAGGTTCACTGTATCCCTTGGACCTTCTTATTGACGCTGAAAAACAGAAATTGCATCGGAATTAAATACAAAAGGCACAATGCCGACTTAAGTATAAGAAGACGGACTCTCCTTTCTGACTGTGATTTGAACCTATCCTGTGACACTAGTTATGAATTCCGATGCTTCACTTCAGGTATAATATATCCCTTGGATCTTCTTGTTGACGATGAAACACAGAAATTGCACCGGAATTAAATACAAAAGGCACAATGCAGAATTAAGTACAAGAAGACTGACTCTTCTTACTGTCTATGTTTTGAACCATTCCTGTGACACTAGTTACAGATTCCGATGCTTCACTCCATGTTTACTGTATCCTTTGAACCTTCTTATTGACGATGAAACACAGAAATTCCATTGGAATTAAATACAAAAGGCACAATGCCGACTTATGGACAAGAAGACTGACTCTTCTTACTGACTTTGCTTTGAACCATTCCTGTGACACTAGTTATAGATTCCGATGCTTCACTTCAAGGTTTACTGTATCCCTCTGACCTTCTTATTGACAATGAAACATAGAAATTGCATCGGAATTAAATAGAAAAGGCACAATGTCGACTTAAGGACAAGAAGACTGACTCTTCTTACTGTCTATGTTTTGAACCATTCATCTGACACTAGTTATAGATTCCGATGCTTCACTCCAGGTTTACTGTATCCCGTGGACCTTCGTATTGACGATGAAACACCGAAATTGCATCGGAATTAAATACAAATGGCACAATGCCGACTTAAGGACAAGAAGACTGACTCTTCTTACTGACTTTGTTTTGAAACATTCCTGCGACACTAGTTATAGATTCCGATGCTTCACTTCAGGTTTATTGTATCCCTCTGACCTTCTTATTGACGAAGAAACACAGAAATAGCATCGGAATTAAATAGAAAAGGCACAATGTCGACGTAAGTACTAGAAGACTGACTCTTCTTACTGTCTATGTTTTGAACCATTCCTGTGACACTAGTTATAGATTCCGATGCTTCACTCCAGGTTTACTGTATCCCTTGGACATTCATATTGACGATGAAACACAGAAATTGCATCAGAATTAAATAGAAAATGCACAATGATGACTTAACTACAATAAGACTGACTATTCTTACTGACTATGTTTTAAACTAATCCTGTGACACTAGTTATAGATTCCGATGCTTCACTTCAGGTTTACTGTATCCCTTGGACTTTCTTATTGACGATGAAACACAGAAATTGCATCGGAGTTAAATACAAAAGACACAATGCCGATTTAAGTACAAGAGGACTGACTCTTCTTACTGTCTATGTTTTGAACCATTCCTGTGACACTAGTTATAAATTCCGATGCTTCACTTCAGGTTTACTGTATCCCTTGGACCTTTTTATTGACGATGAAACACAGAAATTGCATCGGAATTAAATACAATAACCATTCCTGTGACACTAGTTATAAATTCCGATGCTTCACTTCAGGTTTACTGTATCCCTTGGACCTTCTTATTGACGATGAAACACATAAATTGCTTCGGAATTAAATACAAAAGGAACAACGCCGACTTAAGTAGAAGAAGACTAACTCTTCTTACTGACTATGTTTGAACCATTCCTGTGACACTAGTAATAGATTCCGATGCTTCAATCCCGGTTTAGTGTATCCCTTGGACATTCTTATTGACGATGAAACACAGATATTGCATCAGAATTAAATAGAAAATGCAGAATGAAGTACAATAAGACTGACTATTCTTACTGACTATGTTTTGAACTATTCCTGTGACACTAGTTATAGATTCCGGTGCTTCACTTCAGGATTACTGTATCGCTCTGACCTTCTTATTGACGATGAAACACAGAAATTGCATCGGAAATAAATAGAAAAATCACAATGCCGACTTAAATACAAGAAGACTGACTCTCCTTACTGAAAATGTTTTGAACCATTCCATTGACACTAGTTACTAATTCCGATGCTTCACTTCATGTTTCTTGTATCCCTTGGACTTTCTTATTGACGATGAAACACTGAAATTGCATCGGAGTTAAGTACAAAAGGAACAATGCCGATTTAAGTACAAGAGGACTGACTCTTCTTACTGTCTATGTTTTGAACCATTCCTGTGACACTAGTTATAAATTCCGATGCTTCACTTCAGGTTTACTGTATCCCTTGGACCTTCTTATTGACGATGAAGCACAGAAATTGCATCGGAATTAAATACAATAACCATTCCTGTGACACTAGTTATAAATTCCGTTGCTTCACTTCAGGTTTACTGTATACCTTGGACCATCTTATTGACGATGAAACACAGAAATTGCATCGGATTTAAATAGAAAGGGCACAATGTCGACGTAAGTACAAGAAGACTGACTTTTCTTACTGTCTATGTTTTGAACCATTCCTGTGACACTAGTAATAGAGTCCGATGCTTCACTCCAGGTTTACTATATCCCATGGACCTTCTTATTGACGATGAAACACAGAAATTGCATCGGAAATAAATAGAAAAGGCACAATGCCGACTTAAGTACAAGAAGACTGACTCTTCTTACTGACAATGTTTTGAACCATTCCATTGACACTAGTTATAAATTCCGATGCTTCACTTCATGTTTACTGTATCCCTTGGACTTTCTTATTGACGATGAAACACAGATATTGCATCGGAATTAAATAGAAAAGGCACAATGCCGACTGAAGTACAAGAAGACTGACTCTTCTTACTGACAATGTTTTGAACCATTCCTGTGACACTAGTCATAGATCCGATGCTTCACTTCAGGTTTACTGTATACCTTGGACCTTCTTATTGACGATGAAACACAGAAATTGCATCGGAATGAAATACAAACGGCACAATGCCGACTTAATTACAAGAAGACTGACTCTTCCAACTGTCTAAGTTTTGAACCATTCCTGTGACACTAGTTATAGATTTCGATGCTTTACTTCAGGTTTACTGTATTCCTTGGACCTTCTTATTGACGATGAAACACAGAAAATGCATCGGAATTAAATACAAAAGGCACAATGCCGACTTAAGTACATGAAGACCGACTCTTCCTACTGGCTATGTTTTGAACCATTCCTGTGACACCCGTTATAAACTCCGATGCTTCACTTAAGATTTACTGTATCCCTTGGACCTTGTTATTGACGATGAAACACAGAAATTGCATCGGAATTAAATACAAAACGCACAATGCCGAATTAAGTACAAGAACACTGACTCTTCTTCCTGTCTATGATTTGAACCATTTCTGTGACACTAGTTATAGATTCCGATGCTTCACTCCTGGTTTACTGCATCCCTTGGACCTTCTTATTGAC
Organism: Schistocerca piceifrons; assembly: GCF_021461385.2. Taxonomy (NCBI): domain Eukaryota; kingdom Metazoa; phylum Arthropoda; class Insecta; order Orthoptera; family Acrididae; genus Schistocerca; species Schistocerca piceifrons. The sequence goes on along the minus strand of NW_025729004.1, from coordinate 30,068 downwards.
GATGAAACACAGAAATTGCATCGGAATTAAATACAAAAGAACAATGCCGACTTAAGGACAACAAGATTGACTCTTCTTACTATGTTTTGAACCATTCCTGTGACAGTAGCTATAGATTCCGATGCTTCACATCAGGTTTACTGTATCCCTCTGACCTTCTTAATGACGATGAAACACAGACATTGCATCGTAATTAAATACAAAAGGCACAATGCCGACTTAAGTACAAGAAGACTGACTCTTCTTACCGTCCATGTTTTGAACCATACCATTGACACTAGTTATAGATTCCGATGCTTCACTCCAGGTTTACTGTATCCCTTGGACCTTCTTATTGATGATGAAACACACAAATTGCATCGGAATTAAATAGAAAAGGCACTATGACGACTTAAGTACAAGAAGACAGACTCTTCTTACTGACTATGTTTTGAACGATTCCTGCGACACTAGTTATAGATCCCGATGCTTCACTTCAGGTTTACTGTATCCCTTGGACCTTGTTATTGACTACGAAACACAAAAATTGCATGGGAATGAAATACAAAAGGCAAAATGCCGACTGAAGTGCACGAAGACTGACTCTTCTTACAGTCTATGATTTGAACCATTCCTGTGACACTAGTTATAGATTCCGATGCTTCACTCCAGGTTCACTGTATCCCTTGGACCCTCTTATTGACGATGAAACACAGAAATTGCATCGGAATTAAATAGAAAAGGCACAATGCCGACTTAAGTACAAGAAGACTGACTCTTCTTACTGACTATGTTTTGAACCATCCCTGTGACACTAGTTATAAATTCCGATGCTACACTTCAGGTTTACTGTATCCCTTGGACATTCTTATTGACGATGAAACACAGATATTGAATCGGAATTAAATACAAAATGCACAGTGCAGAAATAAGTACAAGAAGACTGACTCTTCTTACTGACTACGTTTTGAACCATTCCTGTGACACTAGTTATAGATTCCGATGCTTCACCTCAGGTTTACTGTATGCCTTGGACCATCTTATTGACGATAAAACACAGAAATTGCATCGGAATTAAATACAAAAGGCAAAATGCCGACTTAAGTACATGAAGACTGACTCTTCTTACTGTCTATGTTTTGAACCATTCCTGTGCCACTAGTTATAGATTCCGATGCTACACTCCAGGTTTACTGTATCCGTTGGACCTTCTTATTGACGATGAAACACACAAATTGCATCGGAATTATATAGAAAAGGCACTATGCCGACGTAAGTACAAGAAGACTGACTCTTCTTACTGTCTATGTTTTGAACCATTCCTGTGACACTAGTTATAGTTTCCGATGCTTCACTCCATTTTACTGTATCCCTTGGACCTTCTTATTGACGATGAAACACAGAAATTGCATCAGAAATAAATAGAAAAAAGCACAATGCCGACTTAAGTACAGGTATACTTACTCTTCTTACTGACTATGTTTTGAACCATTCCTGTGACACTACTTATAGATTCCGATGCTTCACTTCAGGATTTCTGTATCTCTCCGACCTTCTAATTGACGATGAAACACTGAAATTGCATCGGAATTAAATAGAAAAGGAACAATGCCGACTTAAGTACAAGAAGACTGACTCTTCTTACTGTCTATGTTTTGAACCATCCCTGTGACACTAGTTATAAATTCCGATGCTTCACTTCAGGTTTACTGTATCCCTTGGACCTTCTTATTGACGATGAAACACAGAATTGCGTCGGTATTAAATACGATAACCATTCCTGTGACACTAGTTATAAATTCCGATGCTTCACTTCTGGTTTACTGTATCCCTTGGACCTTCGTATTGACGATGAAACACACAAATTGCATCGGAATTAAATACAATTGGCACAAAGCAGAATTAAGTACAAGAAGACTGACTCTTCTTACTGTCTACGTTTTGAACCATTCCTGTGACACTAGCTATAGATTACGATGCTTCACTTCAAGTTTCAGGTTTACTGTACCCCTCTGACCTTATTGACGAAGAAACACAGTAATTTCATCGGAATTAAATACAAAAGGCACTATGCCGACTTAAGTACAAGAAGACTGACTCACCTTACTGACTATGATTTGAACCATTCCTGTGACACTAGTTATAAATTCCAATGCTTCACTTCAGGTTTACTGTATACCTTGGACCATCTTATTGACGATGAAACACAGAAATTGCATCGGATTTAAATAGAAAGGGCACAATGTCGACGTAAGTACAAGAAGAATGACTTTTCTTACTGTCTATGTTTGAACCATTCCTGTGACACTAGTAATAGATTCCGATGCTTCACTCCAGGTTTACTATATCCCATGGACCTTCTTATTGACGATGAAACACAGAAATTGCATCGGAAATAAGTAGAAAAGGCACAATGCCGACTTAAGTACAAGAAGACTGACTCTTCTTACTGACAATGTTTTGAACCATTCCATTGACACTAGTTATAAATTCCGATGCTTCACTTCATGTTTACTGTATCCCTTGGACTTTCTTATTGACGATGAAACACAGATATTGCATCGGAATTAAATAGAAAAGGCACAATGCCGACTGAAGTACAAGAAGACTGACTCTTCTTACTGACAATGTTTTGAACCATTCCTGTGACACTAGTCATAGATCCGATGCTTCACTTCAGGTTTACTGTATACCTTGGACCGTCTTATTGACGATGAAACACAGAAATTGCATCGGAATTAAATACAAACGGCACAATGCCGACTTAATTACAAGAAGACTGACTCTTCCAACTGTCTAAGTTTTGAACCATTAATGTGACACTAGTTATAGATTTCGATGCTTCACTTCAGGTTTACTGTATTCCTTGGACCTTCTTATTGACGATGAAACACAGAAAATGCATCGGAATTAAATACAAAAGGCACAATGCCGACTTAAGTACATGAAGACCGACTCTTCCTACTGGCTATGTTTTGAACCATTCCTGTGACACTAGTTATAGATTCCAATGTTTCTCTCCAGGTTTACTGTATCCCTTGGAGCTTCTTATTGATGATGAAACACAGAAATTGCATCGGAATTAAATACAAAAAGCACAATGCCGACTTAAGGACAAGAAGACTGACTCTTCTTACTGACTATGTTCTGAACGATTCCTGCGACACTAGTTATAGATCCCGATGCTTCACTTCAGGTTTACTGTATCCCTTGGACCTTCTTATTGACTATGAAACACAAAAATTGCATGGGAATGAAATACAAAAGGCACAATGCCGACTGAAGTGCACGAAGACTGACTCTTCTTACAGTCTATGATTTGAACCATTCCTGTGACATTAGTTATAGATTCCGATGCTTCACTCTAGGTTCACTGTATCCCTTGGACCTTCTTATTGACGATGAAACACAGAAATTGCATGGGAATTAAATACAAAAGGCACAATGCTCACTTAAGTACAAGAAGACTAACTCTTCTTACTGACTATGTTTTGAACCATTCCTGTGACACTAGTTATGGATTCCGATGCTTCAATTCAGGTTTACTGTATCCCTCTGACCTTCATATTGACGATGAAACACAGAAATTGCATCGGAATTGAATACGAAAGGCACAATGCCGAATTAAGTTCAAGAAGACTGACTCTTCTTACTGTCTATTTTTGAACCAGTCCTGTGACACTAGTTATAGACTCCGAGGCTTCACTCCAGGTTTACTGTATCCCTTGGTCCTTCTTATTGACGATTAAACACAGATATTGCATCGGAATTAAATAGAAAAGGCACAATGCCGACTTCAGTACAAGAAGACTGACTCTTCTTACTGACTATGTTTTGAACCATCCCTCTGACACTAGTTATAAATTCCGATGCTACACTTGAGGTTTACTGTATCCCTTGGACATTCTTATTGACGATGAAACACAGATATTGAATCGGAATTAAATACAAAATGCACAGTGCAGAATTAAGTACAAGTAGACTGACTCTTCTTACTGTCTATGTTTTGAACCATTCCTGTGACACTAGTTATAGATTCCAATGTTTCACTCCAGGTTTACTGTATCCCTTGGAGCTTCTTATTGATGATGAAACACAGAAATTGCATCGGAATTAAATACAAAAAGCACAATGCCGACTTAAGGACAAGAAGACTGACTCTTCTTACTGACTATGTTTTGAACCATTCCTGTGACACTAGCTATAGATTCTATGCTTCACTTCAGGTTTACTGTACCCATCTGACCTTCTTATTGACGATGAAACACAGAAACTGCATCGGAATTAAATACAAAAGGCACAATGCCTACTTAAGTACAAGAAGACTGACTCATCTTGCAGTCTATGTTTTGAAATATTCCATTGACACTAGTTATAGATTCCGATGCTTCACTCCAGGTTTACTGTATCCCTTGGACCTTCTTATTGACGATGAAACACAGAAATTGCAGCGGAATTAAATACAAAAGGCACAATGCCGACTTAAGGACAAGAAGACTGACTCTTCTTACTGACTTTGTTTTGAACCATTCCTGTGAATCTAGTTATAGATTCCGATGCTTCACTTCAGGTTTATTGTATCCCTCTGACCTTCTTATTGACGAAGAAACACAGAAATAGAATCGGAATTAAATAGAAAAGGCACAATGTCGACGTAAGTACTAGAAGACTGACTCTTCTTACTGTCTATGTTTTGAACCATTCCTGTGACACTAGTTATAGATACCGATGCTTCACTCCAGGTTTACTATATCCCTTGGACCCTCTTATTGACGATGAAACACAGAAATTGCATCAGAAATAAATAGAAAAAAGCACAATGCCGACTTAAGTACAGGTAGACTTACTCTTCTTACTGACTATGTTTTGAACCATTCCTGTAACACTACTTATAGATTCCGATGCTTCACTTCAGGATTTCTGTATCCCTCCGACCTTCTTATTGACGATGAAACACTGAAATTGCATCGGAATTAAATAGAAAAGGAACAATGCCGACTTAAGTACAAGAAGACTGACTCTTCTTACTGTCTATGTTTTGAACCATCCCTGTGACACTAGTTATAAATTCCGATGCTTCATTTCAGGTTTACTGTATCCCTTGGACCTTCTTATTGACGATGAAACACAAAATTGCGTCGGAATTAAATACGATAACCATTCCTGTGACACTAGTTATAAATTCCGATGCTTCACTTCTGGTTTACTGTATCCCTTGGACCTTCGTATTGACGATGAAACACAGAAATTGCATCGGAATTAAATACAATAGGCACAAAGCAGAATTAAGTACAAGAAGACTGACTCTTTTTACTGTCTACGTTTTGAACCATTCCTGTGACACTAGCTATAGATTACGATGCTTCACTTCAAGTTTCAGGTTTACTGTACCCCTCTGACCTTCTTATTGACGAAGAAACACAGAAATTTCATCGGAATTAAATACAAAAGGCACTAAGCCGACTTAAGTACAAGAAGACTGACTCACCTTACTGACTATGATTTGAACCATTCCTGTGACACTAGTTATAAATTCCGATGCTTCACTTCAGGTTTACTGTATACCTTGGACCTTCTTATTGACGATGAAACACAGAAATTGCATCGGAATTAAAAAGAAAATGCACAATGCCGACTTAAGTACAAGAAGACTGACTCTTCTTACTGTCTATGTTTTTAACCATTCCTGTGACACTAGTTATAGATTCCGATGCTTCACTCCAGGTTTACTGTATCCCTTGGACCTTCTTATTGAGGATGAAACACAGAAATTGCATCGGAATTAATTACAAAAGGCACAATGCCGACTTAAAGACAAGAAGACTGACACTTCTTACTGTCTATGTTTGAACCATTCCCTTGACACTAGCTATAGATTCCGAAGCTTCACTTCAGGGTTACTGTATCCCTTGGACCTTCATATTGACGATGAAACACAGAAATTGCATCGGATTTAAATAGAAAGGGCACAATGTCGACGTAAGTACAAGAAGACTGACTCTTCTTACTGTCTATGCTTTGAATCATTCCTGTGACACTAGTAATAGATTCCAATGCTTCACTCCAGGTTTACTATAACCCATGGACCTTCTTATTGACGATGAAACACAGAAATTGCATCGGAAATAAATAGAAAAGGCACAATGCCGACTTAAGTACAAAAAGACTGACTCTTCTTACTGACAATGTTTTGAACCATTCCATTGACACTAGTTATAAATTCCGATGCTTCACTTCATGTTTACTGTATCCCTTGGACTTTCTTATTGACGATGAAACACAGAAATTGCATCGGAATTAAATAGAAAATGCACAATGCCGACTGAAGTACAAAAAGACTGACTCTTCTTACTGACTATGTTTTGAACCATTCCTGTGGCACTAGTCATAGATCCGATGCTTCACTTCAGGTTTACTGTATACCTTGGACCTTCTTATTGACGATGAAACACAGAAATTGCATCGGAATTAAATACAAACGGCACAATGCCGACTTAAGTACAAGAAGACTGACTCTTCCTACTGTCTATGTTTTGAACCATTCCTGTGACACTAGTTATAGATTTCGATGCTTCACTTCAGGTTTACTGTATTCCTTGGACATTCTTATTGACGATGAAACTCAGAAAATGCATCGGAATTAAATACAAAAGGCACAATGCCGAATTACGTATAAGAAGACTGACTCTTCTTACTGTCTATGCTTTGAACCATTTCTGTGACACTAGTTATAGATTCCGATGCTTCACTCCTGGTTTACTGCATCCCTTGGACCTTCTTATTGACGATGAAACACAGAAATTGCATCGGAATTAAATACAAAAGGCACAATGCCGACTTAAGGACAACAAGATTGACTCTTCTTACTGACTATGCTTTGAACCATTCCTGTGACAGTAGCTATAGATTCCGATGCTTCACTTCAGGTTTACTGTATCCCTCTGACCTTCTTAATGACGATGAAACACAGTCATTGCACCGTAATGAAATACAAAAGGCACAATGCCGACTTAAGTAAAAGAAGACTGACTCTTCTTACCGTCCATGTTTTGAACCATACCATTGACACTAGTTATAGATTCCGATGCTTCACTCCGGGTTTACTGTATCCCTTGGACCTTCTTATTGACGATGAAACACACAAATTGCATCGGAATTAAATAGAAAAGGCACTATGCCGACTTAAGTACAAGATGACTGACTCTTCTTACTGACTATGTTTTGAACGATTCCTGTGACACTAGTTATAGATCCCGATGCTTCACTTCAGGTTTACTGTATCCCTTGGACCTTCTTATTGACTATGAAACACAAAAATTGCATCGGAATTAAATACAAAAGGCAAAATGCTGACTGAAGTGCACGAAGACTGACTCTTCTTACAGTCTATGATTTGAACCATTCCTGTGACACTAGTTATAGATTCCGATGCTTCACTCCAGGCTCACTGTATCCCTTGGACCTTCTTATTGACGATGAAACACAGAAATTGCATCGGAATGAAATACAAAAGGCACAATGCCGACTTAGGTACAAGAAGACTAACTCTTCTTACTGACTATGTTTTGAACCATTCCTTTGACACTAGTTATGGATTCCAATGCTTCACTTCAGGTTTACTGTATCCCTCTGACCTTCTTATTGACGATGAAACACAGAAATTGCATCGGAATTGAATACAAAAGGCACAATGCCGAATTAAGTTCAAGAAGACTGTCTCTTCTTACTGTCTATTTTTGAACCAGTCCTCTGACACTAGTTATAGACTCCGATGCTTCACTCCAGGTTTACTGTATCCCTTGGTCCTTCTTATTGACGATTAAACACAGAAATTGCATCGGAATTAAATAGAAAAGGCACAATGCCGACTTAAGTACAAGAAGACTGACTGTTCTTACTGACTATGTTTTGAACCATTCCTGTGACACTAGTTATAAATTCCGATGCTACACTTCAGGTTTACTGTATCCCTAGGACATTCTTATTGACGATGAAACACAGAAATTGAATCGGAATTAAATACAAAAGGCACAGTGCAGAATTAAGTACAAGGAGACTGACTCTTCTTACTGTCTATGTTTTGAACCATTCTTGTGACACTAGTTATAGATTCCAATGCTTCACTCCAGGTTTACTGTATCCCTTGGACCTTCTTATTGATGATGAAACACAGAAATTGCATCGGAATTAAATACAAAAGGCACAATGCCGACTTAAGGACAAGAAGACTGACTCTTCTTACTGACTATGTTTTGACCCATTCCTGTGACACTAGCTATAGATTCTATGCTTCACTTCAGGTTTACTGTACCCATCTGACCTTCTTATTGACGATGAAACACAGAAACTGCATCGGAATTAAATACAAAAGGCACAATGCCGACTTAAGTACAAGAAGACTGACTCATCTGACAGCCTATGTTTTGAAATATTCCATTGACACTAGTAATAGATTCCGATGCTTCACTCCAGGTTTACTGTATCCCTTAGACCTTGTTATTGACGATGAAACACAGAAATATCATCGGAATTAAATAGAAAAGGTACAATGCCGACTTAAGTACAAGAAGACTGACTCTTCTTACTGATTATGTTTTGAACCATTCCTGTGACACTAGTTATAGATTCCGATGCTTCACTTCAGGTTTACTGTATCCCTTGGACCTTCTTATTGACGATTAAACACAGAAATTGGATCGGAATTAAATACAAAAGGCAAAATGAAGACTTAAGTACATGAAGACTGACTCTTCTTACTGTCTATGTTTTGAACCATTCCTCTGACACTTGTTATAGATTCCGATGCTACACTCCAGGTTTACTGTATCCCTTGGACCTTCTTATTGACGATGAAACACAGAAATTGCAGCGGAATTAAATACAAAAGGCACAATGCCGACTTAAGGACAAGAAGACTGACTCTTCTTACTGACTTTGTTTTGAACCATTCCTGTGACACTAGTTATAGATACCGATGCTTCACTCCAGGTTTACTATATCCCTTGGACCTTCTTATTGACGATGAAACACAGAAATTGCATCAGAAATAAATAGAAAAAAGCACAATGCCGACTTAAGTACAGGTAGACTTACTCTTCTTACTGACTATGTTTTGAACCATTCCTGTGACACTACTTATAGATTCCGATGCTTCACTTCAGGATTTCTGTATCCCTCCGACCTTCTTATTGACGATGAAACACTGAAATTGCATCGGAATTAAATAGAAAAGGAACAATGCCGACTTAAGTACAAGAAGACTGACTCTTCTTACTGTCTATGTTTTGAACCATCCCTGTGACACTAGTTATAAATTCCGATGCTTCATTTCAGGTTTACTGTATCCCTTGGACCTTCTTATTGACGATGAAACACAAAATTGCGTCGGAATTAAATACGATAACCATTCCTGTGACACTAGTTATAAATTCCGATGCTTCACTTCTGGTTTACTGTATCCCTTGGACCTTCGTATTGACGATGAAACACAGAAATTGCATCGGAATTAAATACAATAGGCACAAAGCAGAATTAAGTACAAGAAGACTGACTCTTCTTACTGTCTACGTTTTGAACCATTCCTGTGACACTAGCTATAGATTACGATGCTTCACTTCAAGTTTCAGGTTTACTGTACCCCTCTGACCTTCTTATTGACGAAGAAACACAGAAATTTCATCGGAATTAAATACAAAAGGCACTATGCCGACTTAAGTACAAGAAGACTGACTCACCTTACTGACTATGATTTGAACCATTCCTGTGACACTAGTTATAAATTCCGATGCTTCACTTCAGGTTTACTGTATACCTTGGACCTTCTTATTGACGATGAAACACAGAAATTGCATCGGAATTAAAAAGAAAATGCACAATGCCGACTTAAGTACAAGAAGACTGACTCTTCTTACTGTCTATGTTTTTAACCATTCCTGTGACACTAGTTATAGATTCCGATGCTTCACTCCAGGTTTACTGTATCCCTTGGACCTTCTTATTGAGGATGAAACACAGAAATTGCATCGGAATTAATTACAAAAGGCACAATGCCGACTTAAAGACAAGAAGACTGACACTTCTTACTGTCTATGTTTGAACCATTCCTGTGACACTAGCTGTAGATTCCGAAGCTTCACTTCAGGTTTACTGTATCCCTTGGACCTTCATATTGACGATGAAACACAGAAATTGCATCGGATTTAAATAGAAAGGGCACAATGTCGACGTAAGTACAAGAAGACTGACTCTTCTTACTGTCTATGCTTTGAACCATTCCTGTGACACTAGTAATAGATTCCAATGCTTCACTCCAGGTTTACTATAACCCATGGACCTTCTTATTGACGATGAAACACAGAAATTGCATCGGAAATAAATAGAAAAGGCACAATGTCGACTTCAGTACAAAAAGACTGACTCTTCTTACTGACAATGTTTTGAACCATTCCATTGACACTAGTTATAAATTCCGATGCTTCACTTCATGTTTACTGTATCCCTTGGACTTTCTTATTGACGATGAAACACAGAAATTGCATCGGAATTAAATAGAAAATGCACAATGCCGACTGAAGTACTAGAAGACTGACTCTTCTTACTGACTATGTTTTGAACCATTCCTGTGACACTAGTCATAGATCCGATGCTTCACTTCAGGTTTACTGTATACCTTGGACCTTCTTAATGACGATGAAACACAGAAATTGCATCGGAATTAAATACAAACGGCACAATGCCGACTTAAGTACAAGAAGACTGACTCTTCCTACTGTCTATGTTTTGAACCATTCCTGTGAAACTAGTTATAGATTTCGATGCTTCACTTCAGGTTTACTGTATTCCTTGGACATTCTTATTGACGATGAAACTCAGAAAATGCATCGGAATTAAATACAAAAGGCACAATGCCGAATTACGTACAAGAAGACTGACTCTTCTTACTGTCTATGCTTTGAACCATTTCTGTGACACTAGTTATAGATTCCGATGCTTCACTCCTGGTTTACTGCATCCCTTGGACCTTCTTATTGACGATGAAACACAGAAATTGCATCGGAATTAAATACAAAAGGCACAATGCCGACTTAAGGACAACAAGATTGACTCTTCTTACTGACTATGCTTTGAACCATTCCTGTGACAGTAGCTATAGATTCCGATGCTTCACTTCAGGTTTACTGTATCCCTCTGAAATTCTTAATGACGATGAAACACAGTCATTGCACCGTAATGAAATACAAAAGGCACAATGCCGACATAAGTAAAAGAAGACTGACTCTTCTTACCGTCCATGTTTTGAACCATACCATTGACACTAGTTATAGATTCCGATGCTTCACTCGGGGTTTACTGTATCCCTTGGACCTTCTTATTGACGATGAAACACACAAATTGCATCGGAATTAAATAGAAAAGGCACTATGCCGACTTAAGTACAAGAAGACTGACTCTTCTTACTGACTATGTTTTGAACGATTCCTGTGACACTAGTTATAGATCCCGATGCTTCACTTCAGGTTTACTGTATCCCTTGGACCTTCTTATTGACTATGAAACACAAAAATTGCATCGGAATTAAATAGAAAAGGCAAAATGCTGACTGAAGTGCACGAAGACTGACTCTTCTTACAGTCTATGATTTGAACCATTCCTGTGACACTAGTTATAGATTCCGATGCTTCACTCCAGGTTCACTGTATCCCTTGGACCTTCTTATTGACGATGAAACACAGAAATTGCATCGGAATTAAATACAAAAGGCACAATGCCGACTTAGGTGCAAGAAGACTAACTCTTCTTACTGACTATGTTTTGAACGATTCCTTTGACACTAGTTATGGATTCCAATGCTTCACTTTAGGTTTACTGTATCCCTCTGACCTTCTTATTGACGATGAAACACAGAAATTGCATCGGAATTGAATACAAAAGGCACAATGCCGAATTAAGTTCAAGAAGACTGTCTCTTCTTACTGTCTATTTTTGAACCAGTCCTCTGACACTAGTTATAGACTCCGATACTTCACTCCAGGTTTACTGTATCCCTTGGTCCTTCTTATTGACGATTACACACAGAAATTGCATCGGAATTAAATAGAAAAGGCACAATGCCGACTTAAGTACAAGAAGACTGACTCTTCTTACTGACTATGTTTTGAACCATTCCTGTGACACTAGTTATAAATTCCGATGCTACACTTCAGGTTTACTGTATCCCTAGGACATTCTTATAGACGATGAAACACAGAAATTGAATCGGAATTAAATACAAAAGGCACAGTGCAGAATTAAGTACAAGGAGATTGACTCTTCTTACTGTCTATGTTTTGAACCATTCTTGTGACACTAGTTATAGATTCCAATGCTTCACTCCAGGTTTACTGTATCCCTTGGACCTTCTTATTGATGATGAAACACAGAAATTGCATCGGAATTAAATACAAAAGGCACAATGCCGACTTAAGGACAAGAAGACTGACTCTTCTTACTGACTATGTTTTGACCCATTCCTGTGACACTAGCTATAGATTCTATGCTTCACTTCAGGTTTACTGTACCCATCTGACCTTCTTATTGACGATGAAACACAGAAACTGCATCGGAATTAAATACAAAAGGCACAATGCCGACTTAAGTACAAGAAGACTGACTCATCTTACAGCCTATGTTTTGAAATATTCCATTGACACTAGTTATAGATTCCGATGCTTCACTTCAGGTTTACTGTATCCCTTGGACCTTCTTATTGACGATTAAACATAGAAATTGCATCGGAATTAAATACAAAAGGCACAATGCCGACTTAAGGACAAGAAGACTGACTCTTCTTACTGACTATGTTTTGACCCATTCCTGTGACACTAGCTATAGATTCTATGCTTCACTTCAGGTTTACTGTACCCATCTGACCTTCTTATTGACGATGAAACACAGAAATATCATCGGAATTAAATAGAAAAGGTACAATGCCGACTTAAGTACAAGAAGACTGACTCTTCTTACTGATTATGTTTTGAACCATTCCTGTGACACTAGTTATAGATTCCGATGCTTCACTTCAGGTTTACTGTATCCCTTGGACCTTCTTATTGACGATTAAACACAGAAATTGCATCGGAATTAAATACAAAAGGCAAAATGAAGACTTAAGTACATGAAGACTGACTCTTCTTACTGTCTATCTTTTGAACCATTCCTGTGACACTAGTTATCGATTCCGATGCTACACTCCAGGTTTACTGTATCCGTTGGACCTTCTTATTGACGATGAAACACACAAATCGCATCGGAATTAAATAGAAAAGGCACTATGCCGACGTAAGTACAAGGAGACTGACTCTTCTTACTGTCTATGTTTTGAACCATTCCTGTGACACTAGTTATAGTTTCCGATGCTTCACTCCATTTTACTGTATCCCTGGGACCTTCTTATTGACGATGAAACACAGAAATTGCATCGGAATGAAATATGAAAAGGCACAATGACGACTTAACTACAAGAAGACTGACTCTTCTTACTGACCATGTTTTGAACCATTCCTGTGACACTAGTTATAGACTCCGATCCTTCACTCCAGGTTTACTGTATCCCTTGGACCTTCTTATTGACGATGATACACAGAAATTGCATCGGAATTAAATACAATAGGCACAATGACGACTTAAGGACAAGAAGACTGACTCTTCTTACTGACTATGTTTTGAACCATTCCTGTGACGCTAGCTATAGATTTCGATGCTTCACTCCAGGTTTACTGTATCCCTCTGACCATCTTATTGATGATGAATCACAGATATTGCATCGGAATTAAATACAAAAGGCACAATGCCGAATTAAGTTTAAGAAGACTGACTCTTCTTACTGTCTATTTTTGATCCAGTCCTGTGACACTAGTGATAGACTCCGATGCTTCACTTCAGGTTTACTGTACCCCTCTGACCTTCTTATTGACGAAAAAACACAGAAACTGCATCGGAATAAAATACAAAAGGCACAATGCCGACTTAAGTACAAGAAGACTGACTCTTCTTACAGTCTATGTTTTGAACCATTCCATTGACTCTAGTTATAGATTCCGATGCTTCACTCCAGGTTTACTGTATCCCTTGGAACTTGTTATTGACGATGAAACACAGAAATTGCATCGGAATTAAATAGAAAAGGTACAATGCCGACTTAAGTACAAGAAGACTTAATCTTCTTACTGACTATGTATTGAACCATTCCTGTGACACTAGTTATAGATTCCGATTCTTCACTCCAGGTTTACTGCATCCCTTGGACCTTCTTATTGATGATGAAACACAGAAATAGCATCGGAATTAAATACAAAAGGCACAATGACGACTTAAGGACAAGAAGACTGACTCTTCTTACTGACTAAGTTTTGAACCATTCCTGTGACACTAGCTATAGATTTCGATGCTTCACTTCAGGTTTACTGTACACCTCTGACCTTCTTGTTGACGATGAAACACAGAAACTGCATCGGAATTAAATACAAAAGCCACAATGCCGACTTAAGTACAAGAAGACTGACTCTGCTTACTGTCTATGTTTTGAACCATTCCATTGACACTAGTTATAAATTCCGATGCTTCACTCCAGGTTTACTGTATCCCTTGGAACTTGTTATTGACGATGAAACACAGAAATTGCATCGGAATTAAATAGAAAAGGTACAATGCCGACTTAAGTACAAGAAGACTTAATCTTCTTACTGACTATGTTTTGAACCATTCCTGTGGCACTAGTTATAGATTCCGATGCTTTACCTCAGGTTTACGTAATCCCTTGGACCTTCTTATTGACGATGAAACACAGAAATTTGCATCGGAATTAAATAGAAAAGGAACAATGCCTACTTAAGTACAAGTAGACTGACTCTTCTTACTGACTATGTTTTGAACCATTCCTGTGACACTACTTATAGATTCCGATGCTTCACTTCAGGATTTCTGTATCCCTCCGACCTTCTTATTGACGATGAAACACTGAAATTGCATCGGAATTAAATACAAAAGGCACAATGCCGACTTAGGTCCAAGAAGACTAACTCTTCTTACTGACTATGTTTTGAACCATTCCTGTGACACTAGTTATGGATTCCAATGCTTCACTTCAGGTTTACTGTATCCCTCTGACCTTCTTATTGACGATGAAACACAGAAATTGCATCGGAATTGAATACAAAAGGCACAATGCCGAATTAAGTTCAAGAAGACTGACTCTTCTTACTGTCTATTTTTGAACCAGTCCTCTGACACTAGTTATAGACTCCGATGCTTCACTCCAGGTTTACTGTATCCCTTGGTCCTTCTTATTGACGATTAAACACAGAAATTGCATCGGAATTAATTAGAAAAGGCACAATGCCGACTTAAGTACAAGAAGACTGACTCTTCTTACTGACTATGTTTTGAACCATTAATGTGACACTAGTTATAGTTTCCGATTCTTCACTCCATTTTACTGTATCCCTGGGACCTTCTTATTGACGATGAAACACAGAAATTGCATCGGAATGAAATAGAAAAGGCACAATGACGACTTAACTACAAGAAGACTGACTCTTCTTACTGACTATGTTTTGAAACATTCCTGTGACACTAGTTATAGACTCCGATCCTTCACTCCAGGTTTACTGTATCCCTTGGTCCTTCTTATTGACGATGATACACAGAAATTGCATCGGAATTAAATACAAGAGGCACAATGACGACTTAAGGACAAGAAGACAGACTCTTCTTACTGACTATGTTTTGAACCATTATTGTGACGCTAGCTATAGATTTCGATGCTTCACTCCAGGTTTACTGTACCCCTCTGACCTTCTTATTGACGATGAAACACAGAAACTGCATCGGAATTAAATACAAAAGGCACAATGCCGACTTAAGTACAAGAAGACTGACTCTTCTTACTGTCTATGTTTTGAACCATTCCATTGACTCTAGTTATAGATTTCGATGCTTCACTCCAGGTTTACTGTATCCCTTGGAACTTGTTATTGACGATGAAACACAGAAATTTCATCGGAATTAAATAGAAAAGGTACAATGCCGACTTAAGTACAAGAAGACTTAATCTTCTTACTGACTATGTATTGAACCATTCCTGTGACACTAGTTATAGATTCCGATTCTTCACTCCAGGTTTACTGTTTCCCTTGGACCTTCTTATTGATGATGAAACACAGAAATAGCATCGGAATTAAATACAAAAGGCACAATGACGACTTAAGGACAAGAAGACTGACTCTTCTTACTGACTATGTTTTGAACCATTCCTGTGACACTAGCTATAGATTTCGATGCTTCACTTCAGGTTTACTGTACACCTCTGACCTTCTTATTGACGATGAAACACGGAAACTGCATCGGAATTAAATACAAAAGGCACAATGCCGACTTAAGTACAAGAAGACTGACTCTTCTTACTGTCTATGTTCTGAACCATTCCATTGACACTAGTTATAGATTCCGATGCTTCACTCCAGGTTTACTGTATCCCTTGGAACTTGTTATTGACGATGAAATACAGAAATTGCATCGAAATTAAATAGAAAAGGTACAATGCCGACTTAAGTACAAGAAGACTTAATCTTCTTACTGACTATGTTTTGAACCATTCCTGTGACACTAGTTATAGATTCCGATGCTTTACCTCAGATTTACTGTATCCCTTGGACCTTCTTATTGACGATGAAACACAGAAATTTGCATCGGAGTTAAATAGAAAAGGCACAATGCCTACTTAAGTACAAGTAGACTGACTCTTCTTACTGACTATGTTTTGAACCATTCCTGTGACACTACTTATAGATTCCGATGCTTCACTTCAGGATTTCTGTATCCCTCCGACCTTCTTATTGACGATGAAACACTGAAATTGCATCGGAATTAAATAGAAAAGGAACAATGCCGACTTAAGTACAAGAAGACTGACTCTTCTTACTGTCTATGTTTTGACCCATCCCTGTGACACTAGTTATAAATTCCGATGCTTCACTTCAGGTTTACTGTATCCCTTGGACCTTCTTATTGACGATGAAACACAGAAATTGCGTCGGAATTAAATACGATAACCATTCCTGTGACACTAGTTATAAATTCCGATGCTTCACTTCAGGTTTACTGTATCCCTTGGACCTTCTTATTGACGATGAAGCACAGAAATTGCATCGGAATTAAATACAATATTCACAAAGCAGAATTAAGTACAAGAAGACTGACTCTTCTTACTGTCTATGTTTTGAACCATTCCTGTGACACTAGCTATAGATTACGATGCTTCACTTCAAGTTTCAGGTTTACTGTACCCCTCTGACCTTCTTATCGACGAAGAAGCACAGAAATTTCATCGGAATTAAATACAAAAGGCACAATGCCGACTTAAGTACAAGAAGACTGACTCACCTTACTGACTATGATTTGAACCATTCCTGTAACACTAGTTATAAATTCCGATGCTTCACTTCAGGTTTACTGTATACCTTGGACCTTCTTATTGACGATGAAACACAGAAATTGCATCGGAATTAAAAAGAAAAGGCACAATGCCGACTTAAGTACAAGAAGACTGACTCTTCTTACTGTCTATGTTTTTAACCATTCCTGTGACACTAGTTATAGATTCCGATGCTTCAGTCCAGGTTTACTGTATCCCTTGGACCTTCTTATTGATGATGAATTACAGAAATTGCATCGGAATTAAATACAAAAGGCACAATGCCGACTTAAGGACAAGAAGGCTGACTCTTCTTACTGACTATGTTTTGACCCATTCCTGTGACACTAGCTATAGATTCTATGCTTCACTTCAGGTTTACTGTAACCATCTGACCTTCTTATTGACGATGAAACACAGAAACTGCATCGGAATTAAATACAAAAGGCACAACGCCGACTTAAGTACAACAAGACCGACTCTTCCCACTGACTATGTTTTGAACCATTCCTGTGACACCCGTAATAGATTCCGACGCTTCACTTGATGTTTACTGTATCCCTTGGAACTTCTTATTGACGATGAAACACAGAAATTGCATCGGAATTAAATACTAAAGGCACAATGCCGAATTAAGTACAAGAAGACTGACTCTTCTTAGTGTCTATGTTTTGAACCATTACTGTGACACTAGTTACAGATTCCGATGCTCACTCCAGGTTTACTGTATCCCTTGGATCTTCTTATTGACGATGAAACACAGAAATTGCATCGGAATTATATACAAAAGGCACAATGCCGACTTAAGGAGAAGAAGACTGACTCTTCTTACTGACTATGTTTTGAAACCATTCCTGTGACACTAGCTATAGATTCTGATGCTTCACTTCAGGTTTACTGTATCCCTCTGACCTTCTTATTGACGATGAAACACAGAAATTGCATCGAATTAAATACAAATGGCACAATGCCGACTTAAGTACAAGAAGACTGACTCTTCTTACTGTCTATGTTTTGAACCATACCATTGACACTATTTATAGATTCCGATGCTTCACTCCAGGTTTACTGTATCCCTCGGACCTTCTTATTGACGATGAAACACAGAAATTGCATCGGAATTAAATACAAAAGGCACAACGCCGACTTAAGTACAACAAGACTGACTCTTCTTACTGACTATGTTTTGAACCATTCTGTGACACTAGTTATCGATTCCGATGCTTCACTTCAGGATTACTGTATCCTCTGACATTCTTATTGACGATGAAACACAGAAATTGCTCCGGAATTAGATAGAAAAGGCACAATGCCGCCTTAAGTACAAGAAGACTGACTCTTCTGACTGTCTACGTTTTGAACCATCCCTGTGACACTAGTTATAGATTCCAATGCTTCACTCCAGGTTTACTGTATCCCTTGGTCTTTCTTATTTACGATGAAACACAGAAATTGCATCGGAATTAAATACAAAAGGCACAATGCCGACTTAAGTACAAGAAGACTGATTCTCCTTACTGACTATGTTTTGAACCATTCCTGTGACACTAGTTATAAATTCCGATACTTCACTTCAGGTTTACTGTATCCCTTGGACCTTCTTATTGACGATGAAACACAGAAAATGCATCGGAATTAAATACAAAAGGCACAACGCCGACTTAAGTACAACAAGACCGACTCTTCCCACTGACTATGTTTTGAACTATTCCTGTGACACCCGTAATAGATTCCGACGCTTCACTTGATGTTTACTGTATCCCTTGGAATTTCTTATTGACGATGAAACACAGTAATTGCATCGAATTAAATACTAAAGGCACAATGCCGAATTAAGTACAAGAAGACTGACTCTTCTTACTGTCTATGTTTTGAACCATTACTGTGACACTAGTTACAGATTCCGATGCTTCACTCCAGGTTTACTGTATCCCTTGGATCTTCTTATTGACGATGAAACACAGAAATTGCATCGGAATTATATACAAAGGCACAATGCCGACTTAAGAGAAGAAGACTGACTCTTCTTACTGACTATGTTTTGAACCATTCCTGTGACACTTGCTATAGATTCTGATGCTTCACTTCAGGTTTACTGTATCCCTCTGACCTTCTTATTGATGATGAAACACAGATATTGCATCGGAATTAAATACAAAAGGCACAATGCCGAATTAAAGTCAAGAAGACTGACTCTTCTTACTGTCTATTTTTGAACCAGTCCTGTGACACTAGTGATATACTCCGATGCTTCACTCCAGGTTTACTGTATCCCTTGGACCTTCTTATTGACGATGAACACAGAAATAGCATCGGAATTAAATACAAAAGGCAACAATGCCGACTTAAGTACAACAAGACTGACTCTTCTTACTTGACTAGTTTTGAACCATTCCTGTGACACTAGTTATCGATTCCGATGCTTCACTTCAGGTTTACTGTATCCCTTGGACCCTCTTATTGACGATGAAACACAGACATTGCATCGGAATTAAATACAAAAGGCACAACGCCGACTTCAGTACAAGAAGCCTAACTCTTCCTACTGACTATGTTTTGAAGCCATTCCTGTGACACTAGTTATGGATTCCGATGCTTCACTTCAGGTTTACTGTATCCCTCTGACCTTCTTATTGATGATGAAACACAGAAATTGCATCGGAATTAAATACAAAAGGCACAATGCCGTCTTAAGAACAAGAAGACTGACTTTTCTTACTGACTATGTTTTGAACCATTCCTGTGACACTAGCTATAGATTCCGATGCTTCAATACAGGTTTATTGTATCCCTCTGACCTTCTTATTGACGATGAAACACAGAAATTGCATCGGAATTAAATAGAAAAGATACAATGTCGACGTAAGTACAAGAAGACTGACTCTTCTTACTGGCTATGTTTTGAACCATTCCTGTGACACTAGTTATAGATTCCGGATGCTTCACTCCAGGTTTACTATATCCCTTGGACATTCATATTGACTATGAAACACAGAAATAGCATCGGAATTAAATACAAAAGGCACAATGCCGTCTTAAGGGCAAGAGGACTGACTCTCTTACTGACTATGTTTGAACCATTCCTGTGACACTAGCTATAGATTTCGAAGCTTCACTTCAGGTTTACTGTATCCCTTGGACCTTCTTATTGACGATGAAAACACAGAACTTGCATCGGAAGTAAATACAAAAGGCACAATGCCGACTTAAGGACAAGAAGACTGACTCTTCTTACTGACTTTGTTTTGAACCATTCCTGTGACACTAGTTATAGATTCCGATGCTTCACTCCAGGTTTACTATATCCCTTGGACCTTCTTATTGACGATGAAACACAGAAATTGCGTCGGAATTAAATAGAAAAGGCACAATGCCGACTTAAGTACAAGAAGACTCACTCTTCTTACTGACTATGTTTTGAACCATTCCATTGACACTAGTTATAGATTCTGATGCTTCACTCCAGGTTTACTGTATCCCTTGGACCTTCTTATTGACGATGAAACACAGAAATTGCATCGGAATTAAATAGAAAATGCACAATGCCGACTTAAGTACAAGAAGACTGACTCTTCTTACTGACTATGTTTTGAACCATCCCTGTGACACTAGTTATAGATTCCGATGCTTCACTATAGGTTTACTGTATCCCTTGGTCCTTCTTATTGACGATGAAACACAGAAATTGCATCGGAATTAAATACAAAAGGCACAATCCGACTTAAGTACAGAAGACTGACACTCCTTACTGACTATGCTTTGAACTCATTCCTGTGACACTAGTTATAAACTCCGATGCTTTACTTCAGGTTTACTGTATCGCTTGGACCTTCTTATTGACGATGAAACACAGAATTGCATCGGAATTAAATACAAAAGGCACAATGCCGACTTAAGGACAAGAAGACTGACTCTTGTTACTGACTATGCTTTGAACCATTCCTGTGACACTAGTTATCGATTCCAATGCTTCACTTCAGGATTACTGTATCCTCTGACATTCTTATTGACGATGAAACACAGAAATTGCTCCGGAATTAAATAGAAAAGTCACAATGCCGCCTTAAGTACAAGAAGACTGACTCTTCTTACTGACTTTGTTTGAACCATTCCTGTGACACTAGTTATAGATTCCGATGCTTCACTTCAGGTTTATTGTATCCCTCTGACCTTCTTATTGACGATGAAACACAGAAATTGCATCGGAATTAAATAGAAAAGGCACAATGTCGACGTAAGTACAAGAAGACTGACTCTTCTTACTGTCTATGATTTGAACCAATCCTGTGACACTAGTTATCGATTCCGATGCTTCACTTCAGGATTACTGTAATCCCTCTGACATTCTTATTGACGATGAAACACAGAAATTGCATCGGAATTAGTTACAAAAGGCACAATGCCGACTTGAGGACATGAAGACTGACTTTTCTTACTGACTATGTTTGAACCGTTCCTGTGACACTAGTTATAGATTTCGAAGCTTCACTTCAGTTTACTGTATCCCTTGGACCTTCTTATTGACGATGAAACACAGAAATTGCATCGGAAGTAAATACAAAAGCACAATGCCGACTTAAGGACAAGAAGACTGACTCTTCTTACTGACTTTGTTTTAGAACCATCCTGTGACACTAGTTATAGATTCCGATGCTTCACTCCAGGTTTACTATATCCCTTTGACCTTCTTATTGACGATGAACACAGAAATTGCGTCGGAATTAAATACAAAAGGCACAATGCCGTCTTAAGGACAAGAGGACTGACTCTTCTTACTGACTTAGTTTTGAACCATTCCTGTGACACTAGTTATAGATTCCGATGCGTCACTCCAGGTTTACTGTAGCCCTTGGACCTTCTTATTAAACGATGAAACACAGAAATTGCATCAGAATTAATTACAAAAGGCACAATGCCGACTTAAGTACTAGAAGACTGACTCTTCTAAACTGACTATGTTTGAACCATCCTGTGACACTAGCTATAGATTTCGAAGCTTCACTTCAGGTTTACTGTATCCCTTGGGCCTTCTTATTGACGATGAAACACAGAAATTGCATCGGAAGTAAATACAAAAGGCACAATGCCGACTTAAGTACAAGAATACTCACTCTTCCTTACTGACTATGTTTTGTACCATTCCATTGACACTAGTTATAGATTCCGATGCTTCACTCCAGGTTTACTGTATCCCTTGGACCTTCTTATTGACATTGAAACATAGAAATTGCATCGGAATTAAATTCAAAAGGCACAATGCCGAATAAGTACAAGAAGACTGACTCTTCTTACTGTCTATGTTTTGAACCAGTACTGTGACACTAGTTACAGATTCCGATGCATCACTCCAGGTTTACTGTATCCCGTGGACGTTCTTAGTGACGATGAAACACAGAAAATGCATCGGAATTAATACAAATGGCACAACGCCGACTTAAGTACAAGAAGACTAACTCTTCTTACTGGACTATGTTTTGAACCATTCCTGTGACACTAGTTATGGATTCCGATGCTTCACTTCAGGTTTACTGTATCCCTTGGACCTTCTAATTGACGATGAAACACAAAAATTGCATCGGAATTAAATACAAAAGGCAAAATGCCGACTGGAAGTACACGAAGACCGACTCTTCTTACTGTGCATGATTTGAACTATTCCTGTGACACTAGTTACAGATTCCGATGCTTCACTCCAGGTTTACTGTATCCCTTGGACCCTCTTATTGACGATGAAACACAGAAATTGGCATCGGAATTAAATACAAAAGGCACAACGCCGCCTTCAGTACAAGAAGACTAACTCTTCCTACTGACTATGTTTTGAACCATTCCTGTGACACTAGTTATGGATTCCGAAGCTTCACTTCAGGTTTACTGTATCCCTCTGACCTTCTTATTGATGATGAAACACAGAAATTGCATCGGAATTAAATACAAAAGGCACAATGCCGACTTAAGAACAAGAAGACTGACTTTTCTTACTGACTATGTTTTGAACCATTCCTGTGACACTAGCTATAGATTCCGATGCTTCACTACAGGTTTATTGTATCCCTCTGACCTTCTTATTGACGATGAAACACAGAAATTGCATCGGAATTAAATAGAAAAGGCACAATGTCGACGTAAGTACAAGAAGACTGACTCTTCTTACTGTCTATGTTTTGAACCATTCCTGTGACACTAGTTATAGATTCCGATGCTTCACTCCAGGTTTACTATATCCCTTGGACATTCTTATTGACTATGAAACACAGAAATAGCATCGGAATTAAATACAAAAGGCACAATGCCGTCTTAAGGGCAAGAGGACTGACTCTTCTTACTGACTATGTTTGAACCATATCCATTGACACTAGTTATAGATTCTGATGCTTCACTCCAGGTTTACTGTATCCCCTTGGACCTTCTTATTGACGATGAAACACAGAAATTGCATCGGAATTAAATAGAAAATGCACTCAATGCCGACTTAAGTACAAGAAGACTGACTCTTCTTACTGACTATGTTTTGAACCATCCCCTGTGACACTAGTTATAGATTCCGATGCTTCACTATAGGTTTACTGTATCCCTTGGTCCTTCTTATTGACGATGAAAACACAGAAATTGCATCGGAATTAAATACAAAAGGCACAATTCCGACTTAAGTACAAGAAGACTGACACTCCTTACTGACTATGCTTTGAACCATTCCTGTGACACTAGTTATAGAAACTCCGATGCTTTACTTCAGGTTTACTGTATCACTTGGACCTTCTTATTGACGATGAAACACAGAAATTGCATCGGAATTAAATACAAAAGGCACAATGCCGACTTTAAGGACAAGAAGACTGACTCTTGTTACTGACTTTGTTTTGAACCATTTCTGTGACTCTAGTTATAGATTCCGATGCTTCGCTTCAGGTTTTATTGTATCCCTCTGACATTCTTATTGACGATGAAACACAGAAATTGCATCGGAATTAAATAGAAAAGGCACAATGCCGACTTAAGTACAACAAGACTGTCTCTTCTTACTGACTATGCTTTGAACCATTCCTGTGACACTAGTTATCGATTTCCAATGCTTCACTTCAGGAATTACTGTATCCCCTCTGACATTCTTATTGACGATGAAACACAGAAATTGCTCCGGAATTAAATAGAAAAGGCACAATGCCGCCTTAAGTACAAGAAGACTGACTCTTCTTACTGACTTTGTTTTGAACCATTCCTGTGACACTAGTTATTAGATTCCGATGCTTCACTTCAGGTTTATTGTATCCCTCTGACCTTCTTATTGACGATGAAACACAGAAATTGCATCGGAATTAAATAGAAAAGGCACAATGTCGACGTAAGTACAAGAAGACTGACTCTTCTTACTGTCTATGATTTTGAACCAATCCTGTGACACTAGTTATCGATTCCGATGCTTCACTTCAGGATTACTGTATCCCTCTGACATTCTTATTGACGATGAAACACAGAAATTGCATCGGAATTAGTTACAAAAGGCCCAATGCCGACTTAAGGACATGAAGACTGACTTTTCTTACTGACTTTGTTTTGAACCGTTCCTGTGACACTAGTTATAGATTTCGAAGCTTCACTTCAGGTTTTACTGTATCCCTTGGACCTTCTTATTGACGATGAAACACAGAAATTGCATCGGAAGTAAATACAAAAGGCACAATGCCGACTTAAGGACAAGAAGACTGACTCTTCTTACTGACTTTGTTTTGAACCATTCCTGTGACACTAGTTATAGATTCCGATGCTTCACTCCAGGTTTACTATATCCCTTTGACCTTCTTATTGACGATGAAACACAGAAATTTGCGTCGGAATTAAATACAAAAGGCACAATGCCGTCTTAAGGACAAGAGGACTGACTCTTCTTACTGACTTAGTTTTTGAACCATTCCTGTGACACTAGTTATAGATTCCGATGCGTCACTCCAGGTTTACTGTATCCCTTGGACCTTCTTATTAAACGATGAACACAGAAATTGCATCAGAATTAATTACAAAAAGGCACAAATGCCGACTTAAGTACTAGAAGACTGACTCTTCTAACTGACTATGTTTGAACCATTCCTGTGACACTAGCTATAGATTTCGAAGCTTCACTTCAGGTTTACTGTATCCCTTGGACCCTTCTTATTGACGATGAAACACAGAAATTGCATCGGAAGTAAATACAAAAGACACAATGCCGACTTAAAGTACAAAGAATACTCACTCTTCTTACTGACTATGTTTTGAACCATTCCCATTGACACTAGTTATAGGATTCCGATGCTTCACTCCAGGTTTACTGTATCCCTTGGACCCTCTTATTGACGATGAAACACAGAAATTGCATCGGAATTAAATACAAAAGGCACAACGCCGACTTCAGTACAAGAAGACTAACTCTTCCTACTGACTATGTTTTTGAACCATTCCTGTGACACTAGTTATGGATTTCCGATGCTTTCACTTCAGGTTTACTGTATCCCTCTGACCTTCTTATTGATGATGAAAACACAGAAATTGCATCGGAATTAAATACAAAAGGCACAATGCCGACTTAAGAACAAGAAGACTGACTTTTCTTACTGACTATGTTTTGAACTCATTCCTGTGACACTAGCTATAGATTCCGATGCTTCACTACAGGTTTATTGTATCCCTTCCTGACCTTCTTATTGACGATGAAACACAGAAATTGCATTCGGAATTTAAATAGAAAAAGGCACAATGTCGACGTAGGTACAAGAAGACTGACTCTTCTTACTGTCTATGTTTTGAACCATTTCCTGTGACACTAGTTATCGATTCCGATGCTTCACTTCAGGATTACTGTATCCCTCTGACATTCTTATTGACGATGAAACACAGAAATTGCATCGGAATTAGTTACAAAAGGCACAATGCCGACTTAAGGACATCAAGGACTGACTTTTCTTACTGACTATGTTTTGAACCATTCCTGTGACACTAGCTATAGATTCCGATGCTTCACTACAGGTTTATTGTATCCCTCTGACCTTCTTATTGACGATGAAACACTGAAATTGCATAGGAATTACATAGAAAAAGGAACAATGTCGACGTAAGTACAAGAATACTGACTCTTCTTACTGTCTATGTTTTGAACACATTCCTGTGACACTAGTTATAGAGATTTCGAAGCTTCACTCCAGATTTACTGTATCCCTTGGACCTTCTTATTGACGATGAAACACAGAAATTGCATCGGAATTTAATACAAAAGGCACAATGCCGACTTAAGGACAAACAGACTGACTCTTCTTACTGACTTTGTTTTGAACCATTCCTGTGACACTAGTTATAGATTCCGATGCTTCACTTCAGGTTTATTGTATCCCTCTGACCTTCTTATTGACGATGAAACACAGAAATTGCATCGGAAATAAATAGAATAGGCACAATGTCGACGTATGTACGAGAGGACTGACTCTTCTTACTGTCTATGTTTCGAACCATTCCTGTGACACTAGTTATAGATTCCGATGCTTCACTCCAGGTTTACTATATCCCTTGGACCTTCTTATTGACGATGAAACACCGAAAATTGCATCGGAATTAAAATAGAAAAGGCACAATGCCCTACTTAAGTACAAGAAGACTGACTCTTCTTACTTACTATGTTTTTGAACCATTCCATTGACACTAGTTATAGATTCCGATGCTTCACTTCCAGGTTTACTGTATACCCTTGGACCTTCTTATTGACGATGAAACACAGAAATTGCATCGGAATTAAAATAGAAAATGCACAATACCGACCTAAGTACAAGAAGACTGACTCTTCTTACTGACTATGTTTTGAAACCAGTCCTGTGACACTAGTTATAGATTTCCGATGCTTCACTAAAGGTTTACTGTATCCCTTGGTCCTTCTTATTGACGATGAAACACAGAAATTGCATGGGAATTAAATACAAAAGGGCACAATGCCGACTTAAGTACAAGAAGACTGACACTCTCTTACTGACTATGTTTTGAACCATTTCCTGTGACACTTAGTTATAAAACTCCGATGCTTTACTTCAGGTTTACTGTATCGCTTGGACCTTCTTATTGACGTTGAAACACAGAAATTGCATCGGAATTAAATACAAAATGCACAAAGCAGAATTAAGTACAAGAAGACTGACTCTTCTTACTGTCTATGATTTGAAACATTCCTGTGACACTAGTTATAGATTCCGATGCTTCACTCCAGGTTTACTGTATATCTTGGACCTTCTAATTGACGATGAAACACAGAAAATTGCATCGAAATTAAATACAAAGGGCACAATGCCGACCTTAAGTACAAGAAGACTGACTCTCCTTACTGGCTATGTTTTTGAACCATTTCCTGTGACACTAGTTATTAAATTCCGATACTTCACTTCAGGTTTACAGTATCCCTTGGACCTTCTTATTGACGATGAAACACAGAAAATGCATCGGAATTTAATAGAAAAGGGACAATGCCGACTTAAGTACAACAAGACTGATTCTTCTTACTGACTATGTTTTTGAACCATTCCTGTGACACTAGTTATCGATTACCGATGCTTCACTTCAGGATTACTGTATCCCCTCTGACATTCTTATTGACGATGAAACACAGAAATTGCTCCGGAATTAAATAGAAAAAGGCACAATGCCGCCTTAAGTACAAGAAGACTGACTCTTCTGACTGTCTACGATTTGAAACCATCCCTGTGACAACTAGTAGTTATAGATTCCCAATGCTTCACTCCAGGTTTACTGTATCCCTTGGTCCTTTCTTATTGACGATGAAACACAGAAATTGCATCGGAATTAAATACAAAAAGGCACAATGCCGACTTAAGTACAAGAAGACTGACTCTCCTTACTGACTATGTTTTGAACCATTCCTGTGACACTAGTTATAAAATTCCGATACTTCACTTCAGGTTTACTGTATCCCTTGGCCCTTCTTATTGACGATGAAACACAGAAAATGCATCGGAATTAAATACAAAAGGCACAACGCCGACTTAAGTACAACAAGACCGACTCTTCCCACTGACTATGTTTTGAACCATTTCCTGTGACACCCGTAATAGATTCCGACGCTTCACTTGATGTTTACTGTATCCCTTGGAACTTCTTATTGACGATGAAACACAGAAATTGCATCGGAATTAAATACTAAAAGGCACAATGCCGAATTAAGTACAAGAAGACTGACTCTTCTTACTTTCTATGTTTTGAACCATTACTGTGACACTAGTTACAGATTCCGATGCTCACTCCAGGTTTACTGTATCCCTTGGATCTTCTTATTGACGATGAAACACAGAAATTGCATCGGAATTATATACAAAAGGCACAATGCCGACTTAAGGACAAGAAGACTGACTCTTCTTACTGACTATGTTTTGAACCATTCCTGTGACACAAGCTATTGATTCTGATGCTTCACTTCAGGTTTAACTGTATCCCTCTGACCTTCTTATTGACGATGAAACACAGAAATTGCATCGGAATTAAATACAAAAGGCACAATGCCGACTTAAGTACAAGAAGACTGACTCTTCTTACTGTCTATGTTTTGAACCATACCATTGACACTATTTATAGATTCCGATGCTTCACTCCAGGTTTTACTGTATCCCTTGGACCTTCGTATTGACGATGAAACACAGAAATTGCATCGGAATTAAAATAGAAAAGGCAAAATGCCGACTTAAGGACAAGAAGACTGACTCTTCTTACTGACTTTGTTTTGAACCATTCCTGTGACACCCGTAATAGATTCCGACGCTTCACTTGATGTTTACTGTATCCCTTGGAACTTCTTATTGACGATGAAACACAGAAATTGCATCGGAATTAAATACTAAAGGCACAATGCCGAATTAAGTAACAAGAAGACTGACTCTTCTTACTTTTCTATGTTTTGAACCATTACTGTGACACTAGTTACAGATTCCGATGCTCACTTCCAGGTTTACTGTATCCCTTGGATCTTCTAATTGACGATGAAACACAAAAAATTGCATCGGAATTAAATACAAAAGGCAAAATGCCGACTGAAGTACACGAAGACCGACTCTTCTTACAGTGCATGATTTGAACTATTCCTGTGACACTAGTTACAGATTCCGATGCTTCACTCCCAGGTTTACTGTATCCCCTTGGACCCTCTTATTGACGATGAAACACAGAAATTGCATCGGAATTAAATACAAAAGGGCACAACGCCGCCTTCAGTACAAGAAGACTAACTCTTCCTACTGACTATGTTTTGAACCATTCCTGTGACACTAGTTATGGATTCCCGATGGCTTCACTTCAGGGTTTACTGTATCCCTCTGACCTTCTTATTGATGATGAAAACACAGAAATTGCATCGGAATTTAAATACAAAAAGGCACAATGCCAGACTTAAGAACAAGAAGACTGACTTTTCTTACTGACTATGTTTTTGAACCCATTTCCTGTGACACTAGCTATAGATTCCGATGCTTCACTACAGGTTTATTGTATCCCTCTGACCTTCTTATTGACGATGAAACACAGAAATTGCATCGGAATTAAATAGAAAAGGCACAATGTCGACGTAAGTACAAGAAGAACTGACTCTTCTTACTGTCTATGTTTTGAACCATTCCTGTGACAC